>NC_135981.1:15313916-15517141 GCF_053455715.1 Rhinoraja longicauda
TACATGAACTTTGTAACAAAAAGGTTGTTTAGTCTGGTTTAGTTTATTATTGTCATGTGTACAGAGATACAGTGAAATGCTTGCTCTCTGTGCAAGGCAGTCAAGTCATTCTATACAGGCATACAATAGATCCTCTCCTGGGACAGCACCTGGAGAGTCACCACATCGCGCCATCTTGCAAGTTCCAAGTCTGATCTTTCCAGGTGAGACAGAGGTTCACCGGCACCTCCTCCAACCTCATCTATTGCATCCGCTGCTCCAGATGTCAACTTATTTACATCGGTGAAACCAAACGCAGGCTCGGCGATCGCTTCGCTCAACACCTGCGCTCGGTCCGCGTTAACCAATCTGATCTCCCGGTGGCCCAGCACTTCAACTCCCCCTCCCATTCCCAGTTTGACCTTTCTGTCATGGGCCTCCTCCAGTGCCATAGTGAGGCCCACCAGAAACTGGAGGAACAGCACCTCATATTTCGCCTGGGCAGCTTGCAGCCCAGCGGTATGAACATCGACTTCTCCAACTTTAGATAGTTCCCCTGTCCCTCATTTCCCCTCCCCCTTCCCAGTTCTCCCTCTATCTTCCTGTCTCCACCTATATCCTTCCTTTGTCCCGCCCCCCTGACATCAGTCAGAAGAAGGGTCTCGACACGAAACGTCACCCATTCCTTCTCTCCTGAGATGCTGCCTGACCTATTGGACCGAGGTGATTAGCAAGTTCATATTTTCTCACTTTAAGGCCTGGGTGTCCTGGCGGCACTGGAACGATGACATCGTTGGGTCGGCCTGGCCCAGCGATGTTGTCAGCTCCTTCCACAGGTAGCGCTCGGCCAGCCGGCTGCTGTAGGGCCTCCTGCGGCGACCTCCACCGGCACACACCTCACGCCACCAGTGGGGACTAGGACAGTTGCATTGTACAGACTGACTATGGCGGTAGGAGATGAGCATCCACTTCAGGGACAAATCAAGAAATCGCACCCTAAAAACAACCAAAGTTACTGCTGCCTTCATGACAGTTAAGCTTCCTGCTGAAAGTAAACTTGCATAAACATGGAAATAAGTAAGTGGAAACTGGATTCATTTGCACACGTTTGTATGCATAAATCACACGCATACGAAGCAATCGCCGAGCCTGCGTTTGGTTTCACCGATGTAAATAAGTTGACATCTGGAGCAGCGGATGCAATAGATGAGGTTGCAGGAGGTGCCGGTGAACCTCTGTCTCACCTGGAAAGATCAGACATGGAACTTGCAAGGTGTGGAGGCAGTGGAGGCCAGTTCGTTGGATGCTTTCAAGAGAGAGCTGGATAGAGCTCTTAAGGATAGCGGAGTGAGGGGGTATGGGGAGAAGGCAGGAACGGGGTACTGATTGAGAGTGATCAGCCATGATCGCATTGAATGGCGGTGCTGGCTCGAAGGGCTGAATGGCCTACTCCTGCACCTATTGTCTATTGTCTATAAAGCTGCTTGTGCCTTTACATTGTGCGAGCGATTGTTTCAGGGTCAGATACTGAGCATTGGGAAATTAGCCTGGACATTTCTAGACTGGGAGCAGGTCTGACATTTGCCTGGTGTCAAATGCCTATCATATGGCATCACTGGTGCATTGATTCCTGAGTCAATCCTTTACTTACCAACAGAAACTCTAAAATGCAACCTACCAATCTGCGTTTAATATTGCACGGGGAATGAACCTGCAGCCGATCAGCGTGGGGATATGATTGTATGGATTTCCACTGTTCAATTCACACATTGCTCTGCATCTGCCTGCTTTGGTTTTTGTTCACCAGCTTATTGCTGGGTGTGCCATCACTCCCCTTCCACACAATTCACTGTGCAGATACGAGCTACAAGCCCTGCCAGTGTGGAGGGAGGGCACATACTTCACAATGGCAAGGGGCCACGCTGGGCATAGGACTCTGTCTCTCACACTTCCTCCCTGCACTGGCACTATGACTGCCTCATAACAGCACCCCCTGCAGCACAAGTGTGAAGTTGCCTTTTACTATTGACAACAGTTCTCTCTGGCCATGTGGTGTCAAACTATGATCCAGGGGAATTTTCAATAGTACGACAATGCTAACAGATCCAAGACTAGGATTAGAGTCAGTAGCATCAATTAGAGCTCATTCTCTTTCATTGAAGAAAGAATTTCAAAAGCACCTGCCATGAAATGTCAGTAACGCTTTACAAACAAGTGAAAAAGTCCAAGTCAACTAGAGTCAATGTCTGTGGCTCAACTTTAGTATATTAGCCTCATATAGATGCAATCTGACCAAACACACACAAATAGTGAGAAATTATCTTACCTGCACACTTTTCCTTGAAACCTTTCCTTGCAATCACCCCTCCCTCAGTCTCCCCACCTCTGACCCTCTTTCCCAATCTCAGTCTCCCTCTCCCTTTTAGCTCCCACCTCCTTGGCCCACATCCTTCCCTCTTCAACCTTTCATTTATTCCATTCTTCACTGTGGACCCACCTTGATATCTTGCTTTTCTCTTACAATGCTCTCACTCTTTGTACTTCCCAAAAATTTATCGGCTAGTCTTTTTCCCGCCCCGAAGCTTTGTAGCTGTGCGGTCGAGACTTACAATTGCCACAAGATGTCCTGCTCCAGAATACCCTGGCCAAACATATTCTATTGGAAGTCTGTTGAAGTCATTCAATGTCCAGACAAAAAGACCTGGCAAGGCTCCACAAACGTCCGATACATTCACTCTTTCAAATTACTCCCATTTTTTCAGCTCTCTTCCTGGTCCAAGTGAGATTGAGATCACCCTGTGTGCCAACAACAACATTTACACAGAGTCACAGAGAGATGCAGCACACCAACATGCCCTTTGGCTCCACAAGAAACTGCTGGAATCCTGAGCAAAAAACCACTGGAAGAACTCAGAGGGTCAGGCAGCATCCATTGCATTGGAGGGAATAGATAAACAATGTTTCAGGCTGGAACCCTTCTTCAGGGCCAGTCCCCTTTTTACTCTAATCCTCCCATTAACCATTTTATTCTTCCCACATTCCCAATTACTCCTCACAGGTATGATCAGGTGCGGTGATCAAACTCTGCGGCCAAAGTTAGGAAGAAAAATAAACCCCCACCATTATAGATCTGGAGTACAGAATTTAGAGTGTTTCGATATACAGCTTGGAATCAGGCCCTTCGGCCCACCGAGCACATCTGACCATCGTTCACCCGTTCGCACAGGTTCTAAGTGATCCCACTTTCTCATCCACTCCCTGCCCACTTGGGGGCAATCTACAGAGGCCAATTAACCTACAAATCTGCATATCTTCGGGATGTGGGAGGAAACCGGAGCGCCCGGAGGAAACCCAAGCGGGAGAACATGCAGACTCCACTCAGACAGCAGCCGAGGTCAGGATCGAACCAGGAGCTCTGGTGTTGTGTGGCAGCAGCTCAACCAGCTGCATCACTGGGCTGCCCCAGATGACAAGATCTATCACCAGATTTGATCAGCTGGACCTTTACAAGCAAGCAGTGGAATTGATTCATTCATACAATGCCATTATAATTTGGCTTTAACACTAAAACAACAAATGGATTTTCTGATACGGATTTTAAAAGCAAAAAGAATAATGCAGAAGTTTGGATTACAACACATCTCTTATTTGGTGCCGATTGCCATGTAAGCCTTTAAATAGTTCAAACTGTGAAAGTTGAAAAAAGGGAAGTGAAGGACTCGTGGGTCCACAGATCCATTTAGTTTGTTCTAGTCAACATAAATCCATCCATATTCCAATTGTGTAATGTCCAGTGAAGAAATAAAGTGGGGATGATATGGGCCATAAAATAGGAGGGGGTAGGAGGGGGGAGACCAAGAGGAATTTAGAAAACACACCAGAGAGTCATTCTGTGGCTCACAAAGCTGATTAAGCAGGTTCCAGGTGGCTTTGATCATGAAGACACTGGTCACATTTACCTTCTTCTACCTTTTATTTGTACGTAGCAGTGAAAATCGCAGACCTCACAGTGATGCCATGGTGTTTATTTTTCCAAAAATAAATATTTTTCAGAATAATTAATATGTACAAGACAAATACTGTGCAAGAAACGTTCCGACACTCTCAGCAGTTATACACGCACTCATTGGCAATGTAGTGTTCACAAAAGCTATGCCATGGTGTTTATACGTTTTTATAGATGCATGTAGCTGTCCGTCGGGGCATGTTGCCGACTGGCCCGACTTGGCCCGAATGTGGCCGACTTGGATGAAGGGATTAAAAGTACCATTAGCAAATTTGCAGATGATACAAAGCTGGGTGGTAGTGTGAACTGTGAGGAAGATGCTATGAGCTTGCAGGGTGACTTGGACAGGTTGTGTGAGTGGGCGGATGCATGGCAGATGCAGTTTAATGTGGATAAGTGTGAGGTTATCCACTTTGGTGGTAAGAATAGGAAGGCAGAGTATTATCTGAATGGTGTCAAGTTAGGAACAGGGGACGTACAACGAGATCTGGGTGTCCTAGTGCATCAGTCACTGAAAGAAAGCATGCAGGCAAGGCAGGCAGTGAAGAAAGCCAATGGAATGTTGGCCTTCATAACAAGAGGAGTTGAGTATAGGAGCAAAGAGGTCCTTCTGCAGTTGTACAGGGCCCTAGTGAGACCGCACTTGGAGTACTGTGTGCAGTTTTGGTCTCCAAATTTGAGGAAGGATATTCTTGCTATTGAGGGCGTGCAGCGTAGGTTTACTAGGTTAATTCCCGTAATGGCGGGACTGTCATATGTTGAAAGACTGGAGCGACTAGGCTTGTATACACTGGAATTTAGAAGGATGAGAGGAGATCTTATCGAAACGTATAAGATTATTAAGGGGTTGGACACGTTAGAGGCAGGAAACATGTTCCCAATGTTGGGGGAGTCCAGAACAAGGGGCCACAGTTTAAGAATAAGGGGTAGGCCATTTAGAACTGAGATGAGGAAAAACTTTTTCAGTCAGAGAATTGTGAATCTGTGGAATTCTCTGCCTCAGAAGGCAGTGGAGGCCAATTCTCTGAATGCATTCAAGAGAGAGCTAGATAGAGCTCTTAAGGATAGCGGAGTCAGGGGGTATGGGGAGAAGGCAGGAACGGGGTACTGATTGAGAATGATCAGCCATGATCACATTGAATGGCGGTGCTGGCTCGAAGGGCCGAATGGCCTCCTCCTGCACCTATTGTCTATTGTCTATTGGCCCGCTGCAGACTGCAGGAGTCCGTGCTGAGGGACGCACTGAAGCTCGGTGCAGCCAACGCCAAGGCTCTGTGGGGGAGGACCACAGTCTAGGGTCCTTCCGCTGCTGCTCATGGGGGGGGGCAGGGTGTGGTGGAGAGAGACGCCCCTCCAAATAAGGAATTCTGTGTAAAATTGGAAATGAATATCTGCATTGAATGTGTAACCTCCGGAAATGTCGGATGGAGTTGTTGAAAAGAAGATGTTTTGTAAATATTTATTACTTGAATAAAGTATTTTTTGATATTGAAAAAAAAATTGCACCAATTTGCAATGAGTATTGAGTCACAAACCGCAGCATTGCTGCCCCAAGCTCCATTCCACAGCTCATCATGTCCTCTTCTTGTATAAAGGCATAAAGCCTGCAGGATGGCACAGAGTCTGTACTTGGTGTTTAGATCCTTATAGAGTCATAGGACACAGAAACAGGCCCTTCAATCCATCCAGGGTGACCAAGGTGCCCCATCTAAGATAGCCCCATTTGCCCGCGTTTGACCCTCATCCCTTGAGATGTTTCCTACCCATGTATCTGTCCAAGTGTCTTCTAAATGTTGTTATTGTATCTACCTCAACCACTTCCTCTTGCAGCTTGTTCCATATACCCACCACCCTTTCTATAAAAAGGTTGTACCTCAAGTTCTTATTAAATCTTCCCCCTCTTCCCCCTCTCACCTTAATCCTATGTCCTCTTAGTTCTTGATTTCCCTAACCTGGGGAAAAGATTGGCTGCATTCACCATATCTATTCCCCTCATGATTTTATACACTTCTTGAATAATCACCACTCAGCCTCTTACCCGTCAAGGATTAAAGTGCTATCTTACTCAACGTCTCCCTATAGCTCCAGCCTTTAATCCTGACAACATCCTCAAATTCTAGAAACAAAGAACTGCAGATGCTGGTTTACAAAAAAAGTACACATCGCTGTGGTTGGAGCTCTCGAAGTCGGTCCCTGACAAAGGGATTGCCAGCTCCACGATGTTAAGTCCGCAGGCTCCCGCGGTTGGAGCTCCCGAAGTCGATCCCTAATCAAGGACCCCGAGCTCCACAATGTTAAGTCCGCAGGCTCCCGCGGTTGGAGCTCCCGAGGTCGATCCCCAGCAAGAAGCCGCCAGCTCCACGATGTTAGGCTGCAGTGCGGGACAGAGATATGATACGGAAAAAGTCACATCTCCTTCGAGGAAAGAGATAAAAAATGTTTTCCCCCACCCCCCATATAATACAAAACTAAAGATACACTAAAACATACATTTAACAACAGATTAAAAACAACAAAAGAAGAAACGGATGAGACAGACTGGTGGCGAGGCTGCCATCGTACACCAGTACGTACAATATATCTCAAAATATCTCACAGTCAATGCAATACTTTCTGATAAGTGATCGAGGTTTTGGGAAGCAAAGAAGCCAATTTACCCTGGGCAAGTTCCAACAGGTAACAATGTTGTTAGGACCTAATAATCAGCTTTCATTCATTTGATTGTGGAATAAATGTTAGCCAGATTGCCAAGATAACTAGTCTGCTTGCATTCAGAACAACACAAAGGAATCACATGACAATGTCAACAGTCTAATATCAGAACCTGACATCAATTAGTGCAATAATCAACCTAGAATATCAAATTAATCTAGATTTTTATGCTAAAGGACTTTAAACTCGTCTGTAAAGACAAAGCTGCTGCCAACTGAGTCATAGCTGAACTCAGTACAACCTACCCATCCGTCCAATCACACTTACAGACAACAAAAAGCTAGCAAAAATATGAAGAAGTCTTGCCGTGGCACTTAAAAACTCATTAAACACCATGTGAGATTAAAACATCAATCCCTTTTAACAAGAACTCTTAGCAAGGGCTAATTTTGTATTAGTTTCTATAGAATCTATTATGAAATCAAACATATTTATCAGCTCCAAAATATGCAGCAGCAAAAAACAGATGTAAAAGAACCACTCAGCAAAAACACCAGATGTTGAAACACCAAGTATTTCCTGCAGAGTCATTCCAAAACCTTGCTGCGGTCTTTGATTCTCCTCTGACTTCAAAAACAACCAAAAAGAGCGAGATAATTATTCCCACAACCCCATCGTCAATGCTCTTTGTGATACTCAATACTCATGTTTGTTTTTTTAGTTTAGCGATACAGCGTGGAAACATCCCTTCGGCCCACTGAGTCCACACCGACCAGCGATCCCCGCACATTCATACTATCCTACACACAAGGGAACAATTTACACTTCTACCAAGCAAATTAACCTACAAACCTGGACGTCTTGGGAGTGTGGGAGGAAACTGAAGATCTCAAAGAAAAACCCAGGCAGGTCACAGGGAGAACGTACAAACTCCACACAGACAGCACGGATCGAACCTGGGTCTCTGGCGCTACAAGTGTGGTAAGACAGCAACTCTACCGCTGCGCCACCGTGCTCCTGCCCAATCTGACCACGTATCTGACAGTAGAATTTGTTAAATGCATCCAACCTTCACGCCTCTATTAGTTTGATAAAATAATCTTTTTTTAAACCTGATAGAATATAGCCAATGATTTAATTTATCTCTGCTTATCCCCCTTTAGAATACCTAGATTAAATATTAGCATCATTGTTCTTTTAATCTGATGACAGGATTGGATTCTTTGCCAAACAGTATGGTCCTCCCAGCACTTATTATATTTTTTGAACCCAAATTATTGATAGCTATGAGTCACTTTCTTTCCAAGTTGTGCAGGAAAATAACTGCAGATGCTGGTACAGATCGAAGGTATCACAAAATGTTGGAGTAACTCAGCGGGTCAGGCAGCATCTCAGGAGAGAAGGAATGGGTGACGTTTCTGAAGAAGGGTCTCGACCCGAAACGTCGCCCATTCTTTCTCTCCTGAGATGCTGCCTGACCCGCTGAGTTACTCCAGCATTTTGTGACACTTTCTTTCCAATATCACCCTAAGGAAACTAAGATTTTAGCCCTATTGACAAACTAATATATTACTTGGAATTTGTAAATTAAGTGAGATGCACTACGTATTTCTGAAAATAGCATATACAGTATTTTAGCTAAAAGAACACAAAGTGCTGGAGTAACTCAGTGACTCAGGCAGCATCTCTGGAGGACATGGATAGGTGACGTTTTGGGTTGGGACCCTCCAATCAGTCTGAAGACTCATTGAGACCCTCCAATCAGGCCCCGAACTGAAACATTCCCAATTTACGTATTCCAGAGATACTGCCTGAACCGTTGAATTAATCCAGCACTAAGTGGGTTTTTTTGTTAATCAACATTTGCAGTTCCTTGTTTCTACATATTGTAGCTAACTTGACTGGTGATGTCAGCACTTGTAATTTGATAGAAAGATTCTTGTGCAGTATTTGTTCAGCTAATTCCAAAACTAGAAAAGGTATAAAGTGTGAAGACGCACACCTCCAGATTCAGGGACAGTTTCTTCCCAGCTGTTATCAGGCAACTAAACCATATTACCACAGACTACCACAGACCCTCGGACTATCTTTGACAAGACTTTACTGGCTTTAATCTTGCACTGAACATTATTCACATTGTATCTTTTTTTAATGTATCTGTACATGGTGCATTGCTCAATTATAATCATGAATTATCTACCCACTGACTGCTTTGCAGGCAACAAAAGCTTCTCACTGTACTAAACAAAATGAAATGAAATGAAACTAAATGAGACCAATCTTTAAATAAGTAAATGTAGAATGGATTTAAATTGAGTGAACAAACTGAAATCATTTGTTTTATCTTCACCCATTGTATTAAACCATTCCTTCCAATTAGCTCTTGCTAATTGACCGCATTATTGGGTCAAATCTTTAATTGAGACGATGTAACACATCAAATTAGGCAAGTGGCTTTCTCTTTGTGCGCTGAACAAGCACAAGTTCACTTGTGAAATTATATCAAGTGCCCAGGGCAACAAGAAACTGATACAGAAAGTTGTTTCATTCTATCTGCTGCTGTGCTGTAGAAACTTCCCATTGTACTTAAAGACAGTAAGAAATTGTACTTCGTAAAATTCCACAAATTCTTTGTTGCCGTTTGAATGAGCAGTATTTTTGAGGAATTTCACTAATCACAGGAAGAGTATTACAATGAAATGTTTGGCTGAAGGACTTAACTGTGCTTTTCCTAATGGAAGCCGTTTAATTTTCTCACGCAATTTAAAGCCAAGAAATGACAGATAATTTTGGACTTAAAAAGTCAGGTGAGCAAAATACACACAAGTTGGCCTTGGCTCTTCCTCAAACTTTTAAATCATGTTTACATCAATACACCAGTTTACATAAAGCTACACAGATGGTCAAGGCAAGAGTCAACTCAAGAATCAAGAGTGTTTAATTGTCATATATACATACCAGCAACAGAACAATGATACTATTACTTACTGCAGCCTTACAAGCACATTAACATAATAACACAAAGATAAATATATAATAATGCAATTAATTAATAATCAGTAACCAGGCCATCATGCCGCAAAACACAAAACAGAAAACAGCAAAACTGAAAACATAGTATAACCAAAACACAGTCCATTTTAGATCGTTGTTGCTGAGGTGAGGTTGTGGTTTCTGTCGTGTCGTGCTCGAGAGACTCACGGTTAATGGGAAGAAACTGTTCTTCATGGTTTTCAGGCTCCTGCACCTTCTTTCCGATGGTGGTAGTCAGATGAGAGCATGGCCAGGGTGGTGTGGGTCATCGATGATATTGGCCTCCTTTTTGAAGCAGTGCTTCCTGTAGATCCCTTCAATAGTGGGGAGGTCAGTACCTGTGAAAGACCAGGCAATGTCTACCGCACTCGATAGTGGGAAAGACCAGGCAATGTCTACCTGTGAAAGACCAGGCAATGTCTACCGCACTCTGCAACCTCCTTTGTGCCTGAGCCGGGCCATGATGCAACGTGTTGCTGAATTGAACTGCCATGCACTCATTTTATGTGGGAAATAAAACAGAGCAATTTCTAGTGTTCCTGAGTTAAGTCACTCTCCATGGAAATTATACGTCAAGATGAAATATATGCTACAGTCAGTTTTCTGTGAAGGGACCCAAGTGAATAAACCTAAGCGGATATTTCAATGTAGCCCTGATGAGTGCAGGAGAGTCTAAATTGTTATCTTTCCTTTGGGACCCTTATGTCAAACTGAAGGAACACATAGTGCTGTTGAAAACATAAAGGAAGTTCTATGTCCTATCCAAAATTAATTCTACACCAGGATATGAGCATAAACTCGGGCAGGTTAGTAAGTTTACAGATGACATTAAAATTGGTGGAGTTCTGGATAGCCAGGATGGTTGCCAAAGGTTAAAGTAGAGTATAGATCAGTTGGGAATTTGGGTGGAAAAAAAGGAAGATAGAGTTTAATCTGGAGATGCATGAGGTGATGCATATTGGGAGGTGAAATGCAAAGGAAATTGTACATTAAATGGCAGAGGGATCCTCAAAGCATGTTCACAGTTCCATGAAAGTGGCTATACAGGTGATAGCATGGTAAAGAACATGTATGTCATGCTTGCCTTCGTGCATTGAAAGTTCAGAAGTCTTGTGGCAGATGTAAAAAGCCTTGATTGGACAACATTCGGGGCATTGTGGCCAGTTCTGGTGACTACATTGTGGGAAGGGTGTGGAGGCATTGGAGAAAGTTCAGGAAAGGTTTAACCAGGATGTTGCCCAGATTGAGTCAACTCCAATCTGAATCAATTACAAGTAGGGTTGCCAACTGTCCTGTATTAGCTGGGAAATCCTGTATATTGGGCTAACTTGGTTTGTCCCGTATGGGACTGCCCTCGTCCCGTATTAGGCCCGGGGGCGCTGTAGGCCCGGACGCTGTTGGCCCAGACGCTGCAGGCCCAGACGCTGTAGGCCCGTATGCTGTGGGTACGGACAGTGTAGGTCCAGAGGCCCGGGCCCCATCTACTGGAGGTTGCGTAGCAACCCGCCTCCCGGCCCGGGCGACCACCATTGGTCGAGCGGGAACACGTGGCCGCTGGCTGGTTGAGGTCACGTGGGGCACGGGGCGGTGATGTCACCTTGTTCCTTATTTGGGAGTGAGATAGTTGGCAACCCTAATCTGAAATAAACACAGAAATTCTGGAAATATTCAGCAGGTCAAGTAGCATCAATGGAGACAGAAAATCAGAGTGCAGTGTTTCTGTTTGTTGACCGGGTAGAAGAGGCCCTGAAAGTTAACTTGCAAACTAATTAATTGTTTTGATTGATTGAATGGAAGGTACTGCTTGGAAACAGGCCCTGTGGCCCACCATGTCCATGCCGACCATCGACCGGGTAATCACACTAGTTCTACGTTATCCCACTTTTGCACCACGTCCAACACATTAGCTGCAATTTACAGAGGCCAAATTAACCTACAAGCCCTGTACATCAGACAGCACCTGAGGTCAGGATGGAACCCTGGTCTCTGGTGCCGTGAGGCTGTGACTCTTACCAGCTGAGCCGCCTTCAAATGACTATTTCAATGACTGCCTCCAGAACCTTGGTGAACATTCACTGAACTTCAGAATTTAGTATTTTCCCACAAAGGAGATGGTAAATTAAGATTTAAAATATGATACACTTTACCATGCAATAAAAGGTGGCTAAATACAATGCTTTTCTTTCTAGTTTTTCACTCAGCAAGTGATTTAAAAAAATCACTTTTCTTTATTGAATCGCTGTGGCATCAACGTGAATTGCCATTAAAACAGATAGAATAAAGGAACAAGTTGTGTTCTGCCTGCTACATATTGTAATTGCAAGATGATCATTGAATTCCAAACATTCCAGCAAACAAAAAAAGCCGGCCCCAATTTGCCCTATTTTTTTCTTGCTTCCAGCCCCCCCCCTCCCCCTACACACCCCACAATCAGTCTGAAGACTGACATCACCCATCCATTTTCTCCAGTGGTGCTGCCTGACTCGTTGAGTTACTCCAGCAGTTTTTGTCCATCACAAGCAAACACTGTTTAGTTTAAGTGTATAGAACATAGACTCATAAAGCTGTACAGCACAGAAACCAGCCCCATGGCCACCTTGTCCATGCCAACCAAGTTGGCCGAACGGGCTAGTCCCGTTTGCCTGCATTTGGCCTACATGCCTCTAACTCCTTCCTACCCATATAGAAGTGAAAATTAAATTCCTTCAACTCGAAATGTTAACTCTGTTTCACATCTTACGATATGATACGATACGATATGATACGATACGATACGATACGATACCACACGATACGATACGATAGAACTTTATTTATCCCAGGAGGGAAATTGATCTGCCAACAGTCATAAAAACACAAAATACATGAAACATGAAATTAAAGTGACGAATGGAAAGGATTGGGGATGTGCAAAGATTGGGGGGAGTGGGGGGAGGGGAGTCAGTCTCAGTCTACCCCATGACAGAGGGGGGAGGAGTTGGACAGTTTGATAGCCACAGGGAAAAATGATCTCCTGTGGCGTTCTGTGCTGCATCTTTGTGGATCCAGTCTGTTGCTGAAGGTACTCCTCAGGTTGACCAGTGTATCACGGAGGGGGTGAGCTGTATTGTTCAGGATGCTCCGCAGTTTGAGGAGCATCCTCCCCTCCAAGACAACCTCCCATGAATCCAACCACCCCAGGATGGAGCCAGCCTTCCTGATGAATTTGTTGATCCTATTGGTGTCCGCAGCTTTTGCCCTGCTGCCCCAGCACATGGCAGGGAAGAAGTTGGCACTGGCTACCACCGATTGGTAGAACATCTGCAGCATCTTACTGCAGATGTTGCAGTAGTGGAGCCTTCTCATAAAGTACAGCCGGCTCTGTCCCTTCTTGTACAGGGCTTCGGCGTCCCTGGACCAGTCCAGTTTACTGCCCAGGTACACTCCAAGTTATTTGTACTCCCTGGTAAACTGCACATCCACATTCTAATCTGCTGACTATTTCCAATGTTTAGCATCTGCAAAACTTTGCACAGTAACTTGCTCATGGATAGGAAAGGTTTTGAGGAATGGGACTAGCTTAGATTTGGCATCTTGGTCAGCATGGACAAGTTGTGACAAAGCGCCTCTTTCCATGTTGTAGACTAACTCTAATCAGATTTGAACTCTTGTCAAACTGAACTATGTAGTTAGAGTATAATGTACTAGGATCCATGAAAGTGACAAACTTTATTTTTTTATATTCTCCAACAGATTCATTTCACTGATTTAATGATAACTTTCCATTTTTAATTATCTTCACTGTAGATATCATTTCTTGTAGACCTTTACATTTTTGACGTTTCTAATTACAATTGTCAGTTTCATTATATTTTTGTCAGCATTGTGTGATTCTCTGTCATTGTGTACATGATATTACAGGGAAAAGAAAATGCTTTTCCCTCTTATTCATATTCTCAATTACTGATTAACCAGTTCATTTGTTCAGTTTAGTTTATTGTCACCTGTACCGAGGTACAGTGAAAAGCTTTTGTTGTCATGCTATCCAGTCAGTGGAAAGACAATACATGATTACAATCGAGCCATTTACAGTGTATAGATACAAGATAAGTGCAAGGTAAAGCCAGCAAAGTCCGAACAAGGACAGTGCAAGGGTGGTCACCAATGAGGTAGATGGTAGTTCATGACTGGTCTTTGGTTGTGGTAGGATGGTGCAGTTGTCTGATAACAGCTGGGAAGAAACTGTGTCGTGAATCTGGAGGTGTGCGTTTTCACACCATTGCCAAGTTTAAAGGGAATGTGCAGGGCAACTTTTTTTAAGCGGAGGATGGTGGGTGCCTGGAACATGCTGCCAGGGGTTATGGTGGGGGCAGATAAAACAGTGGCATTTAAGATGCTTTTGGACAGATACATGCATATATATGCACGGGGAATTGAGTGGTATGGATCATGTGCTGGCAGAGGAGATAGGTTTAATTTTGCATCTTGTTTGGCACGGACATTTTGGGCCAAAGGAACTTGTTCCTGTGCTGTTCTGTTCTATGTTCTGTACATTTGATAAATGCCCTGCCTTTTGTTTTGTCCCAATGTCACTTTTGCACTAGGATTTCAGAATTGTTTTCCTACATATTTTTTGTTCCTCTCCATCACATTTTAAATCGTACTTGACGATCCTCTTGAATTCGTGGCTGCTTATTATCCTCTTTATGACATTTCAATCATCTTTCTCTTCATATCTGTACTTCCAGAGTCTCCATACGGTTGTCTGCACTCCAGGACTCCATTCCTGTGCTGGCTGTTTGCTCAGCCAGGTACTTACAGAACCCCAGTCACGTTGCTCTGCTTGATGCCGAGCTGTGCATCAAATCCCTCACATCTGCCATCGGCAAGACCAGCTGTCTCTAACATTATGATATCTCTCGCCTCCTGCTGATGAAAACCTCACTTGTGTCTTAATCACCTGAGGACACATCCAATTCAGTGTCTCCTTTGACAGCTTTAGACTTTAGACTCTAGAGATACAGCACGGAAACACGCCCTTCGGCCCATCAAGTCTGCGCTAACCAGCAATCACCCCGTACTCTAGCACTGCCCTACACACTAGGGACAATTTACAATTTGTACCAAAGCCAATTAACCTACAAACCTGTACATGTTTGGAATGTGGGTGGGAACTGGAGCACCTGGAGAAGACCCACGAGGTCACAGGGAGAATGAGCCAACTCCATACAGACAGCACCCCTGGCCAGGATCGAACCCGGGTCCCTGGCATCGTAAGGCAGCAACTCTACTGCCGCGTCACTGTGCCACCCTTTCACCCTTCCGTCTGTAACCTTTGCACCTCCCTAGTAGCCCCTCTATCGTTAGCCAATGGTCGTACAACAGTCTTGGTCCACCCTAACCTCTTCCTACCTTTGCACTCCACCCCCACTGCTTCCAGATTGAAACCTCATCATTGCTCTTTGTCCAAGCTGGCTCTGAATATTTTTTATTACATTCTGTAAATGGCTCTGAAAGGAGCAGTCAGTTCAATGTAACAATATTCCGGAGATGCGACATGACCCGCTGATTTGCTCCAGCACTGTGTTTTGCACAGAGATTCCAGCACCAGCAGTTTCTTGTGCCTCTGGACAATGCCTTGTGGCTTTCTCCCCACTGCTCCTGTGTGTATCCAATGAAGATCAAAAGAGATTCAAATACTTTCACTCAGATGGCAGTCCCTACCTGGAATGAGCTGCCCGACAAGCGGGTATAATTATGATTTTTTAAAAGACATTTGGACAGTTATGTGGATAGGAAAGTTTAAGAGAGCTATTGGCTAAATGCAGGCAAAAAGAACCAGTCCAGTGTGCCAACTTGTTTGGCAAGAACAAAGTGGGCTGAAGGGCCTGTTTCCGTGTTGTAGAGTTCTATGACTCTAAGAACTGATTCCCTTCAATAAGGAATGCAAGATACACAAGGACTGTTTCCAAACTGTAAGATGATTATTATCTTTGTAGAATCAACTGCCACTGGACTCTTGAGCAAAACACAAAGTGTTGGAATAACTCAACAGGGTCAGATAGCATCCATGGAGGGAATGAACAGGTGACCCTTCTTCAAACTAATTGGACTCTGCTTCCTCTGTAAGGCATTCAGGTACAATTCCATTATCACAAATGACGTAAAAAAGTAAATAATTGATGCAGCATTTTTATCAAGTTGAAATGGATACTATATTTTCCCCTTACTCAAAATGATCTGAGGTACATATCAGCACCAGTTTAACAGAACGGTGATCACACATTCATTACGTCTTCTCTCTTCTCTGGATGGAGTGTGAGCAATTTTCATTGTGATTGAATATAATGAATTATTACACTCAAGAGTCGTGTCAAGAGTTTTTTATTGTCATACGTCTGGAAATGGAGCAATGAAATTCTTACTTGCAGCAACGGAACAGACGTGCAAACATATTTCTCTGTAAACAACATAATAAACAACAAAAAATAAGGTAGGAAGGAACTGCAGGTGCTGGTTTACACAAAATGCTGGAGTAACTCAGCGGGTCAGGCAGCATCTCTGGAGAAAAGGAATAGGTGATGTTTCGGGTTGAGGCCTTTCCCTGAAGAAGGGTCTTGACCCAAAATGCCACCTATTCCTTTTCTCCAGAGATGTTGCCTCACCAACAAAAAAGCTGTTCAGTATATAAAACACAAACAATACTAGTGCAAAGTTAAAGGCAATGCTCTCGTCCATGTGGTTTGGAGCTTCCTGGAGGCTGCAGTGTTAGATAGCCTGATGTTTGTCGGGAAGAAACTGCTCCTCCATTTAATTTTGCACTTTCTGGCTATGTTCTCATGTTTTGGGTCAGAGCTTCACGGCGCCTGAGACCCGGGTTCGACCCTCACCTTGATAGCTGTGAGTGTGGAATTTGCACGTTCTCCCTGTGACCACGTGGGTTTTGTTCTGGTGCGCTGATTTCCTCCCACATTCCATCAAAACATGCAGGTTATTGTCCTGTGTAAAATTACCCCTAATATCTAGGGAGTAGATGCATAAATGGGAATCACATAGAATATGTGTGAACTGGTGATTAATGGTCAGTGAGGACCATTGTAGGATGAAGGGGCTGTTTCCATGTTGTATTTCTAAAATCTAAAACCTTTTTTAAAAATTGGGTTTGGTACAGAAGAGGGATTGAGACTTTGGTTGCACTTAAGGACTCCGAGTTTGCATTATTTGGTTAGCTAGGATTACGGTAATGAATTTATTGTCTGATTGATTGTTATATATTTATCTATGAGTTGTTGCATGTAGTTGTTGCATTGTGCAGTTAAAGCATTTCATTGTTCCTTTGTTGGCACACATGACAATTTTAACACTCTTGTAGATGTGAATCCACCTTCCACCACTCTGTGGCACTGTCTGATGGAGTTGTAACTGGTGGGGGTGTGCAATAATGGCATCATTTTAATGCATTAAAAAAACCCATGCATTTCTCTTCACATTATGGTGCCAAAAATTGATGGTAGTTTCTATTCCCTTCATATCAATTCCAGCCCGGGTTTTCTGTCGGCATTCTGTCCCAATTCTCATCACAATTACTGGAAACATAGTAGAGCCGCACAGCAGGCAAACAGGCCCTTCGGCCCACCTTGTCCATGCCGACCAAGTTGGCATATGGATGGGGCTATTCCCAATTTCCTACATTGATGAGAAGTATAGGTAGGGTGGACTGTCAGGACTTTTTTTTCCCCCGGGGTGGAACTGTCCAACACTAGAGGGCATAGCTACAAGGTGAGAGAGGGGAATGTTGGGGGAAAGTCTTTTACACAGAGAGTGGTGGGGGTCCTGGAACGTCCTGGAGGAGATGCAACAGCGACGTTTGAGGCTTTTAGATAGGCACATTGAAGTGCAGGAAATAGAGGGATATATATCATGCACAGCCAGATGATTAAATCAGTCTAACTTGGCATCATAATGTAAGAAAATAACTGCAGATGCCGGAAAAATCGAAGGTATTTATTCACAAAATGCTGGAGTAACTCAGCAGGTCAGGCAGCATCTCAAGAGAGAAGGCATGGGCGACGTTTCTTCAGACCCGAAACGTCGCCCATTCCTTCTCTCCTGTGATGCTGCCTGGCCTGCTGAGTTACTCCAGCATTTTGTGAATAAATAACTTGGCATCATGTTCAGCTCAAACATCGTGGGGCGAAGGATCTGTTCCTGTGCTGTTCAATATTCTATGTACGTAGATTGACAGATCTTTGATTAATAAGGGTGTCAGGGATAATGTGGACAAGGCAGGAGAATTGGGTTGAGAGGGAAAGATGTATCAGCCATGATAGAATGACGGAGGCAACTGAACCATCCTACCAACAACTGAGTCCCACCATCCTACCAGTCCTGAGCTGCTAACTACCTCATTGGAGATCCTGGGACTATCTTCGCTCAGACTTCACTGGCTGTATCTTGCACTAAATGTTATTCACGTTATTCCCTTTATCGTGTATCTGCACGCCGTGGATGGTTCGATTGTAATCATGTATTGTATTTCCGCTGCCTGCTTTGCTCGCAACAAAAGCTCTTCACTGTACCTCGGGTACACGAGACAATAAACTGATGACTATGGGCCGAATGGCCCAAATTCTGCTCCCATAACTTATGAGTGTAAGAAAATAATTGCAGGTGCTGGTACAAATCGAAGGTATTTATTCACAAAGTGCTGGAGTAACTCAGCAGGTCGGGCAGCATCTCAGGAGAGAAGGAATGGGTGACGTCATTCGCCACCCATTCCTTCTCTCCCGAGATGATGCCCGACCTGCTGAGTTACTCCAGCACTTTGTGAATAAATACCCATAACGTATGAACTTGAATTCGTCCCAAAGACCCCTCATCCAGATATCTATCCAAATGTATGTTAAAAGTCGAAGATAGACACAAGATGCTGGAGTAACTCGGC
Source organism: Rhinoraja longicauda (assembly GCF_053455715.1). Taxonomy (NCBI): domain Eukaryota; kingdom Metazoa; phylum Chordata; class Chondrichthyes; order Rajiformes; family Arhynchobatidae; genus Rhinoraja; species Rhinoraja longicauda. The sequence continues at coordinate 15,332,510 of NC_135981.1, forward strand.
GGGACGGGCAGCATCTCTGGGGAGAGGGGATGGTTAACATCGATTTATTCATAAAATGCTGGAGTAACTCAGCAGGCCAGGCAGCATCTCGGGAGAGAAGGAATGGGTGACGTTTCGGGTCGAGACCCTTCTTCAGATGGTTAACATTCTGGCCTTCCATCACAGTGAGGAGGGGACTGGAGGAGACTCGCTGTGATGGATGTTTCTTTTTTTGTGTGTTTTGGGGCTGTGTAATTTGGGGCTGTGTAATTTGGGGCTGTGTAATTTGGGGCTGTGTAATTTGCTTATTTTATTGCTCTTATTGTTGGACCGTGGGTGACGAAATCTCGTCCAAAAGACTTGTTTTTTTGGATGACAAATAAAGGTCATTCTGATTCTGATTCTGAACGTTTCGGGTCGAGGCAGAAGTCGGATTTATATCAGCTTCGGAGGTGTGCCGTTTGCAGTGTCTCGGGTAAAGTTGCAGACTTTGATGCAGTTTGTTTGAATGCACTCGTGTCATGTCACCACTAAAGGCACGCCCAGATGCTGCTCAGTTTGCAAATCGCTGGGACACGGGCACTTGATTGGCGTTCCTCGTGTGAATGAGGCTGGGAGTCCGGGTGCCCGAGAGAGCGAGTCAGTCAGTCAGTCAGTCTGTCAGTCAGTCAGTAAGGCTGGAGCAGGCAGCCGAGTGGGAACCGCAAAGGGCCAACCAGCCTCTCCTGTCCACCCGCACTCCCGCTCCAGCGGGATACCCACCTCTCAGTTCATGAACAGAGGACCCAAGAAACAAGTCATGGAGAGCCAGGTCTCTCGCTGCAAGATCGTGGTGGTCGGCGATGCACAGTGTGGGAAGACTACTTTATTGCACGTTTTTGCCAAGGATTGTTATCCAGAGGTTGGTGTTTAAAAAAAATATATATATCATTATTTTGCGCGTTGTATTGTGATTATTTTGCGCATTTTTATGATCTGAGATTTGAACGCACAATCTGGTTTATTAAGATGTTCACAGTAGACTAGAAGGGGGACCTCGTAAACTAAATATGTCCCAAAACAGTGTACACACATGCTGCGATCTCGCGATCTCTCTCTCTCTCTCTCTCTCTCTCTCTCTCTCTCTCTCTCTGCCTCCCTCTTTCTGTCTCTCTCACTCACTCCCTCTCTTTCAATGCATAAGTCTTCTCTGTTCTAAATCGCTAAACTTTTTAAAAGAAAAATATGTCAGTAATGGGTGCGAAGGTATGAAAGTTCAGATTGAAGTATTTCCCATTCTGTATTTTGCAAATGATGAGCTTCCAAATGTCCATTCGCCCTCGACAGCAAGCTTTTTTAAAATAAAAAATTAGAGGATGCTGAAATTAACTCTTGCCCCCGCGTTAAATTAATTTGCTACAGTTGCGTGTTAAATATTTAACCCGTGTCTTAAAGCCACGTTGCCCGTTCTCTTGTCTCGCTGTTTAACTCCAAGCATTTTCTCTCTCTCTCTCACTCCAGAACTACGTGCCCACAGTGTTTGAGAATTATACGGCGAGTTTTGAAATTGACAAACAAAGGATCGAACTGAACATGTGGGACACTTCAGGTTAGTGACTCTTCTGGGGTTTAAAGGGTAGCGTTGTATGAATGATGGAGGCTCTCGGCCCGAAACGTCACCTATCCCTTCTCTCCAGAGATGCTGCCTGTCCCACTGAGTTACGCCAGGATTTTGTGTCTATCTTCGGTGTAGACCACATGGTATCAATAAGGGCCGGTGCCTCTGTGCTCCCTGTTCCTTTCTCTCTCTATCTCTATCTCTATCTCTCTCTCTGTGCTGGTCGTGGCGAGCTGATCTTAGGTGAAGCGCGGATCTGTGCGCCACTGCGCAAATTCAGCGCAAGTCCCGTATCCAGATGCTTGTTCCAGCCGACTGGAGATCGTGCATCCCAAGCCTTGTTTTAAAATCAATGAAACCCTCAGACACAGCCGCCGATGGGACGTGTAACCGTCTCCCCCGTGTTCTGGGCTGCATCTGAGCGCTTGCATTGATTCGCTTTGCAGTTCACCTGCATTCACTGTTGGACAGGTCGAGATTAAAGACTCAATGAAGGCGCGGGGTGGATATTTTAGCGGATGATTATTGACCGTGAGGAGGGACGTTCATTCATTAAACGGTCCCGGGGAATCTTCCAAAGCGGGTACCAAGTCCCGCAAAGACCCCGCAGGTCCGTGTTGTGTTCAGACGCAAAGTGCCGGAGTAACTCAGCGGGTCAGGCAGGAGGAAAACAGGACGGGTCGGGACCCTTTTTCAGACAGGGTTCCGACCCAAAACGTCTCCCGTGCCTTTTCTCCAGAGAAGCTGCCTGACCCGCAGTTACTCCAGCACTTTGTGTCTGTCTTCTGTGTTCCGCAGCGCCTGCGGTTCCTTCCTGCGCCCGCGTTGTGTTTACTGCCCTCCTTGAAGCCCGCGTTGTAATTTGGTCTCTTCTTTCCGACCCTGGGCTTGGCCGGAGTGGGATTTTGGGAGAAATGTGTCACCTTGGATTAGTTTAGAGATACCGCCCGGTAACAGGCCCTTCGGCCCTCAGAGTCCATGCTGACCACCGATCACACTAGTTCTACGTTATCCCACTTTCCCATCCACTACTTACGCACCGGGTTAATTCACAGGGACCAATTAGCCACGTCGTCGGGGCGTGGGAGGAGACCCACGCAGTCACAGGGAGAACGTGCAAACTCCACGTAGTCAGCACCCGAGGTTGGGATCAAGCCCGTGTCTCTGGCTCAAGTTGCGGAGGGGGTGGGTTCGATGTTTGGGGAGCGGGGTCACCCAGCCAGAGAGGTGGGAACTGTGATCGTTTGGTAGATTGCCGACCTGCTATTCACGGCTGGTGTTGCCCGGAGTCTGACCCGTGCTGCGCTCAAACCATCCCTGACTTCGCTCCTTCCAAACAGCAGTGCCATTTGCCCCAGGTACACGCGGCCGCCACTGCTGGAGGCTGGACCTTCCCCGAAGAGGAAAGTAATTCCGCAAAATTAAAATAAAGCTATTTAACACCCGGCGCAACCAAAAATACATTGCTGGTGTCCCGTGTATTTATCTCCAAACGGCGCAACCCGGCTCTTCCCAAAGCCCGTGCAGCGCCCCAATGGAGCCATCCAGTCCCACAGCACGGAAACAAGCCTTTCGGCCCAACCTGTCCGTGCTGGTCAGGAATACTGCCGATGTCCACCACTTCTACCCCCGCCACCTCAGAGCAAGACCCGGGGGAGGGGGTGGGAGGAGGAGAAATCCGAGTGATTCTACTTCCTAAAATATTCATCTTTCCTGCTGTTCTAACTGGGGTTAGAGGGGTGTTTTGAGTTTGCGGGTCACATCTGTTACTGCCCCTCCTAAAATTGTCACGAGTCAGGCTCTTAAGAAAGCTCAAAGAAATTGCCAACATTGTTCTTGGAAATCGGGACTGTCCCACTGCCGACATCTGGCTATTATTGTATCAAGCAAGTTGCACAACATCAACTTACAACGCAAAAGCTGCCGGGTGGAAATAGCAAGTCCCACATTTCTTCAAGAGATGCATTGTTTTTAAAGAGCGAGTCCAAGTTGCCTATGTCTGAAACAGCCTGGAGTTTAACCGCGTTAGACCTTGGCAACTGAAACCCACGTTTGACAAACAGCCGAGTGACTGAAGCTGATAGTTTACTGGAGGATGTAAACTGGGTTTAGTTTATTGTCATGTGTGCAGTGAAAAGCTTTTGTTGCGTGCTAACCAGTCAGCAGAAAGACAACAAATACATGATTATAATTGAGCCATTCACAATATACAGATACAAGATAAAGGGGATAAAGTGAGAGTTTATTTGAATATTTGCACCGCTGAAGATGTTAATTCAAATGTCCAGCCAGGTCTTGAGTACAATAACATTCTGACAATCTGATAAACTACTGAATAGTCACACAGCCACCACCTTTAACCTTGCAAGGCAGGTATATTTTTAGTTCCATGCAAAAGTGTAAGCGTTCCCCATTGATTGCAACAATCGTCACTCATTTGGACCGGTCGGCCTCTGCCGTTTTCAACTCAATGACCAGCAGAACTTATCAAGGTCTGTACTCCACAATGAATAGAAAATGGGAGCAGCCTCCTGTGGGCTCATAATGTGCAACTGAACACTTCCAAATGGAAATGGCGGCACTGAGAGAGGTTGGATGGCCCTTGCTCTCCCATGGGGAAACCAAATCCCCTCAATTCTAAAGCTTGGTGTCTCCTAAATACAACATATTGATTCATTTCATGTTTTCAACCTTGAGGATCCCTTTCCTGTGGCCATTTGTCCTTCATTTCCAATAAATTATTTACAGGAGTATTTACACTTTGGAGGGGAAACATAATGAATTATGGGTCAATGTTTTCTTCATCTGAGCTCCCATTATATATCACTGCAAAGATATAATTGTAAGGTTGCTGGTTATTGTCATGCAGTGCGACGGAGTGAATGATTTTTGCTTCCACTGGCTGCTATATGGAGCATCTCCCCAGAAAAAAAAGAGACCTGCTAGCTGTTTGTGGAGCAGGAATTTGGAGCCAGTGGAGGTTCCTTCCAGAATGGCTGCTCCCTGCTGGCCCTTTCAGTTCCCTTTCACACGAGGAGCATTGTCTGAAGCTACAATGAGCCTTTCCAAAGATGAATTCCTGCATCAATAGCCTAACGAGAGCTTGAAACCACAGCTTTCACCCTTGAAGATCATCTTTCATATTTAAAGTGGCCGAGGCTTGTCGCTCTGAAAGCAAAGGCTGCACTTTTCCATGTTTCTCTTCTCTGTCACTGGGGATTTATTTTGCAGGAAATATGAACTGCAAGGATTTGCATTGATTTATTTGGATTCAATGACCATAAAATCTGAAAGACCATAAGAGGGGAAATACTGTGTTACCCAGGCATGTTTAATAGGGTGAGTTAGTGCAGTTGTAATTGATTTATAAAACAAGGTCCTAATTAAATTTAATAGATGGGTATAGGATCCTTGCAGCCTTTTTTTTTCCGAATAGAATCTTTCAGGTATATTTGGTTTTACCAGTTCTAGCTACTGTCAGCACACACTGGCGACAGCGTACTCAATTTCAAAGCTTTCCTTTTCTAAAATGTTTACCCAGTAACGTGATAGGAAGAGTAACTTAAAGAAATAATCAGAATCAACTAATTATAACGACTCACATTATACCTAATAAATTTATTGTGTACAGTTTAAAATATAATCTGACCACACTGAAAATATGCAACAGGGGAAGAGATGATTGAAAAGAGCAACATTGTTCAGTTCTAAATCTGTGTCAGTAGTCTAGATGTTTTACCATCTTTTTTCATTACTGTTACTGATGAAAGAGCCATCAGTCTTTTGCTAATAATATTGCACTTTCATCTTGCAGCACATTTCACCAAAGCCCTTGTAATACACTAATGGCTTCTAATTAAGTGCAATACATTTTTGTACAAATTAACAGGGCGGCACAGTGGTGCAGGTGGTCGAGCTGCTGCCTCACAGCGCCAGTGACCTGGGTTCGATGCTGCCCTTGTGTTATGTCTGTGTGGAGTTTGCACGTTCTCGCTGTGACTGTGTGGATTTTCTCCAGGACAATTTACAATTATACAAAGCTACAAACCTGTACCTCTTTGAAGTGTGGGAGGAAACCCAAGACCTCGAGATTTCCTCCCATATCCCAAAGACGTGTGGGTTTCTCGTGTAATTGATTTCGATACATTGCCGCTGATTTGTGGGGCGTGGATGAGAAAGTGGGATAACATAGACCCAGTGTGAACGGGTGACGGGTGCTTGGCATGGACTCGGTGGGCCGAAGGGCCTGTTTCCATGCTGTTTTTTTTCAATCAATTCACTCAGTCAAACTATTAGTTGCTTCATGACCTACCATTTCAAATTATTTGAGTACATTTGTTTTTGCCTGCCTACTGCATCTAATTGCTGTTTAGTTTAGTTGAGAAATACAGTGCGAAAACAGGCCCTTTGGCCCACCAAGTCCACGCCTTACCAGTATACTATCCTACATACACTAGGAACAATTTACAATTATACAAAGCTACAAACCTGTACGTCTTTGAAGTGTGGGAGGAAACCCAAGACCTCGGAGAAACCTCGTGCAGGTCACGGGGAGAACGTACAAACACCATACAGACAGCACCCGTAGTCAGGTTCAAACCCGGGTCCCTGGTGCTGTCAGGCAGTAGCTCTACCTCTATGCCACTGTGTCAACTTTGTGTAAGATAACAAAGTGTTTTGTTTTCTCCATACCTCACAGAAAATTAAACCTATCTTCTGCATTCATTCATGTAGTATTTTGTAAACCCGAGTCAACCAAAGTGGATTAAAAGTCTGTTATTATAACTTCAAAGTTCAATAGGGGGATTTGGCTGCACATTTGTGTGTACTGCATCATTTTCAATGGGATGGGAAACTAATTGAATGTGTTATAAGAAGATAACTGCAGATGCTGGTAGAAATCGAAGGTTTTTATTCACAAAATGCTGGAGTAACAGCAGGTCAGGCAGCATCTCGGGAGAGAAGGAATGGGTGACGTTTCGGGTCGAGACCCTTCTTCTGAATGTGTTCTTATCTTTCGAAAAACAGGGAGATTATTTTGGGAGAATCCCTTGCCCCTGCACAGAATTCTGTGGTTTCTGATCACAAATTTCCCGGCATCTTGAAGAATGTTGATGAGATTCGGTGCATGAATAGACGAGGCCTTAATTCAGACCTCTTGTTAGTTCCCAGAGCTATGGGCACCCACTGGTGATGGAAGATTGATTGAAAGTGGATGCTAATAAACGCAACATCCAATTTAGCCGCATTCCTTGCAACCTGTGCTTTCATTTAATTGAGATGAATCCAAAATCTTACGGTAACTTCTTTGAAATTGTTACTGTTAATCCTGAAAGAGGTTGGGGATGTACATCACACAGCAATTTATCTGGGAATTGCATTAACTTTGTCAGTTTTACCAACTCCTGCTTCTCATCATCAACGCAATGCTTTTTTTTCTTTGTGAAATTACGTTGCTGTAGTTATTATTTCATATAATTCTGGAATGTTGCCAAGGTTTGTCAGGGAATTGATGTTAATCAAATTCATTTTGCAGCAGACCTAGAATTCTAATTTCAGTGAGGTCATCCTGTATGTCCCTGATGCGGTAATCTGGCTGGGGTCACCCAAAGGTGATTCACACATGGGAGAGGCAGGGTGATTCTGGAGCGATTCTGAATGACCCAGAAATAGTCCTTATCCTTATCGCTCTGCAAAATATTGAGCTTTCAATTCCACTTCCTTCAACTCAACTCAACTCAACGATTGAATTTCCAGGGAATGGCCATATGCAGATATAGCATGGAAACAGGCCTTTCTGCCCATCGAATTCGTTCCGCCCACCAACCACCCATTGACACTTATCCCACTTTGTATTCACCCTATATTCCCATCAAGTCCATCCAGATTCTATCATTTGTCCACTAACTAGGGGTGATTGCAGTTTCCAATTATCCTGTCAACATGCACAACTTTGGGAATGTGCCAGAATATTCAGAGGGAGAATGTAACAGGCAATACCCGAGGTCAGGATTGAACCTGCGTCCTTGGCACCGTGAGGCAGCAGCTCTCTGCTCTCTGCATCACTGTTCCAATGGTTGGCTATAATTAGTTAGATGCGCACTAACACGTTGCGATCCACTGGTGCAGCTCTGAGCACGAGCTGAGTCCAGGTACCTGTATCTTGGGCAAAGTTGGAATTGGGATGTGATGAAGTGTCATGAAATTGCTGAGCTCCCAAATATGTATGCAATGGTCATCCCCACGAAGAATATACTTGAACTGGGTTCTGGGGAGCTACTGAATCCGATACATGCTTAGTAGCACAGCTGGTGCATAGAACAGACAAGGGTGGTACGAGCTGCCAGAAGAAATAGTTGAGGCAGGCACTATAACTACATTTAAAAGATATTGTGACAAGCACATGGATAGAAAGGTTTAGACGGATATGGGATTAGCTTAGATTGGGCATCTTTGTCGGTATGGAGGAGTTGGCCAACGGGCCTGTTTTCATGCAGCATGACTAGATTCTGTTACAAATTACTGCTTCTTGGAGAGAACAAAATGTAGAAATGGTCCATTTCTGCCCACAAACCCACTCCCCCCCCCCCCCATATCCAAAATCCATGCCACCTCCTCTCCATGCGACGGTTCTTGTACCACTTCCAAAGGGCGTCAGGAACTGACTGATTCGCATGGGAGAAAAACAATGAGGAATTTCAACCTCAGAGAGTGGGTGTGCTTCATTGCAGTCGGGGATTAGATTCCCAAAAACCAGCAGCAGTTTGGATTTGCTTTATTGGTTTACTAACTTGCAAGTTTAACCCAAGCATTTTTTACAGCAATTGGAAATCCCTGCCAAGGAGATGGGTTGCTAATTTAAAAATAGGAATTCCCTTATTAGGAGAAACCTTGTTCCCCAACCCCTGTGGGATTGGGTACTCTGCAGAGGATGAGATATTGTGCCTGAGTCCCTTTACTTCAGACAAATGCACAGTTAGTTCAGTTCTGTCCCTCCGTCTTAGGTTGCTAAAATATCCGACATTGCTCAGAATACAAGGAAATGCTGATTGCAACGCAGGGGCATTAAATCTGTTCCACTAACAATATCCTCCACTGCCTTTGTAAACCATTTCTTTCCCCCTCAATGTCAGTGACGAGCTTAATCCTGATTCTATCATGATTTACACTTGGGAGGGCTGAGGGTGGTGTGTGTAGGGGACATGGAGAGAGAGAGAGAGAGAGAGAGAGGTTAATTGAGTAGCATTCACGTTTTAAAAAGGAATATAGATAGGCATCTCCGTCACAAAGCAGCCTATGACGCCAAGAGCAGCACTTTGACCCAATGTTAAAGTGCCCTAATGCTCTATTGATGCATTTGTGTAAATGGACTGCTCTGTTATCTCAAATGGACAGGCAGTTATTCAATTGTACCGAGGAGCTCGTCCACAGTCCAATCCAACCACAGTGTGGCCTGGCTTAATGTTCTCCAGAATAAACTAAACTGGCTCCCACATGATTTCAGTGCAGCTGCACTTGGAGCCAAGTGTCTGGGAACAATAGACAATAGGTGCAGGAGGAGGCCATTCGGCCCTTCGAGCCAGCACCGCCATTCAATGTGATCATAGCTGATCATTCTCAATCAGTACCCCGTTCCTGCCTTCTCCCCATACCCCCTGACTCCGCTATCCTTAAGAGCTCTATCCAGCTCTCTCTTGAATGCATTCAGAGAATTGGCCTCCACTGCCTTCTGACGCAGAGAATTCCACAGATTCACAACTCTCTGACTGAAAAAGTTTTTCCTCATCTCAGTTCTAAATGGCCTACCCCTTATTCTTAAACTGTGGCCCCTGGTTCTGGACTCCCCCAACATTGGGAATATGTTTCCTGCCTCTAACGTGTCCAACCCCTTAATAATCTTATACGTTTCTATAAGATCTCCTCTCATCCTTCTAAATTCCAGTGTATACCACCAGAGATCCTGCTAACTCTGGAGCGTCAGAGGTTGAGGGGAGACCTGATAGAAGCGTGTAAAATTAGAAGAATCGTCGATAGGGTGGCAGTCAGACCCTTCAATGTCAAAGGCTAGGGAAGACAGCTTTGAGGCGAGAGGGACAACGTTTAAAGGAGTTGTGTGAGGAATGAGTGGCGGGTGGCTGGATTTGATAGCGGCATCAAAGAGGCTTTTTGACCGGCACGTAGATCTGCGATATGGATCACTTACAGGCAGGGGAGATTATCCTAACTGATATCGCGTTAACACGGATATTGTGGGGTGAAGAGCCAATGCCTGTGCTGCATTGTCCTATGTTCTAAATCCATGTGGAAGGAATTCCATTGCCCATTCCAGCCCGGTTACAACTTTCTTTTTTAAAAAACAATTATTTCATTCACTTCATTAAAAACGGTCACTGCTGGGGCAGAGTGGAGTGCGGGTAGCTTGTTCTCAGAGCAGATTCGTCCGGGGCTCTGTACACATGTGTCTTGTCAGCCTGAGAACCTACAAGGATCACGATCCCTTGATCCCCCCCCCCCACCCCCCCCCCCCCTTGTGACCTGCGTCTTTCTAAAACCCGATAACAGGCTGAGCTTTTGCCCCCTTGATTAGCAATCCCAATTAATTGATCAAGGACCTAGAATGCAGATTAATAAAGAGGAACGGACCCCGAGAACAAAAGGCTCGATTATTAGTGCTTTGGAAGCAGCGCAAACCACTTTAGCCCACACACAATCAATGCTCCACTTAGTGGAGAAGATTGAATTGTGCTTTAATAAATCATAGTCCTATGGCAGAACCAAATGACACTAATGTCAATTTAACAGCAATGCCCCTCTCCAAACCCTGACCCACACAGGAAATGTCACTGGGACAATACAACCCCTTTTTATGGCTTTCATTGGTCTCATTATTTTCACATGGAGTTGAAAACCCTCTTGGCATTCTCAGTAGCTGACAGATTCTATAGCTTAAGCCTTGAGTCTGTGAGATAAAATCAAGAGTCAGGAATGCCTGTGGTTAAAGATAAGTCAACGGTTATATTTGCAGATGGGTGGTGGATACAGTGTTCTTCCATACGATATTTCAGCAAAGTATTAAGTAAAAGGTTGTTGGATCTGAACCCCTTGAGCTCTGAGTCGGTGGATAGCGCATTATCAGGAGGTTGTAGGTCTGAATCCCCAGCCAGCCCCATGTTGAAATCTAGACTGATAATCAGTGCAGCACTTCACCGTCGGAGAAGCTGCCTGCTGACTTTAAACAAGCGTCCTGTCTACTCTCTCTCATAGTTATGACATTTTGAAGAGGGGCAGGGGTGTATTACTGATGTCCTGGGCAATATTTATCCTTCAATAAATATGATAAAACCGCCATGTGTTATTGTTTTGCTGTTTCTGGGAAGTTGCTGTGCACAATTTGATGTGTTCCCCATGTAACAAGAGTGAAGATAATTCAAAAGGGACTTCATATGCCCTCGGGCAGTGTGGGATAACTTGAAGCTGTGAAGTGTGTGGCATCTCTGATGATCAGCGCTCTCTCAGCACCGCATTGCAGCATCAGTATAGGTTTCTAAAATGGGACTGGAGATGGATTTTAACCCACATTTCTCAGGAAGAAAGTTTTTTTTTAATATATCACCTGTCGAACAACTAATGTGGCCATCAATTATTTCCAGCCTGATATACAGCAAAGTTATTGGTACATTGTGGGCTGAAGTGCCTCTTCCTGTGTTGTACATCAGTAGAGAATAATTTTACCAGCTACGCCAAGCCAAAGAAATGTTGACAAATATGTTCATGATGTTGCCCTACAGAACAATCACTGATTTTTTTTTAACCCCAAACTGCGAGACCAAATTTGTAACAGTGTGCATGTCAAAAGATCGTGCTACAGTTTTCTGTCCAATATTGTCTGGCTCTTACAGTCAGTGTTACCGTCGACAAAGTACTGGTAAGAAGTAACCAGTGGGACCAGTGACCACAGTTGAATTAGGTTTAAGCTAGTTATGGATAGGGACGGAGAGGATCGACGTGTTAAAATGCTCAACTGGGGTAAGGCCAACTTTGAGGGTATGAGAGAAGGACTCGCTCAAGTTGACTGGAGCAGGTTATTTGAGGGGAAAGGAACATCGGCCAAGTGGGACGTTTTTAAAAGTGTGCTGATGAAAGCGCAGGATATATAGATTCCCGTTAGAGTGAAGGGCAAAGCAGGCAAACGTAAGGAAGCTTGGCTGACAAGGGAAATTGAGACGTTAGTCAAAAACAAAAAGGATGCGTGGGACAGGTATAGGCAGCTGGGATCAAGTGCATCCCTGGAGGAGTTTTGGGAACTAAGGAGTAAACAAAAAGGAGATCAGAAGGGCAAAAAGAGGCCAGGATATAGCTCTGGCTGGTAGCATTTAGGACAATCCCAAAATATTTTATAAATACATAAGGGGAAAAGGGTAACTAGAGAGAGAGTGGGACCTCTCAGGAATCAAAGCAGTCACCTCTGTGTGGAGCCGCAGGAGATGGGCAAGGTCCTCAATGAGTATTTCTCCAGAGGAGAAAGACAGTAGGACGGAGGAACCTGGGGCAGTCAATGGAAGTGTCCTGAGAGCAGTCAGTGTTACCGTCGACGAAGGTACTGTCGTGTATGAAGGTAGACAAATCTCCAGGGCCTGATCAGATATATCCGAGGACATTGCGGGAAACTAGAAAGGAAATTGCGGGAGCCCTGGTTGACATTTACGAGTCGTCCTTAAATACAGGAGAGGTGCCGGAAGACTGGAGGGTGGCAAATGCTGTACCTCTTTTCAAGAAAGACTGCAGGGAAAATGCTGGGAACATTAGGCTGGTGAGCTTAACATATGCAGTTGGAAAATTATTAGAGAGTATTCTAAGTGATAGGTTATACAGGCATTTGGATGGGCAAGGGCAGATTAGGGAGAGCCAGCATGGTTTTTTTACGTGGGAGGTCGTGTCTCACAAATCTGATTGATTTTTTCTGAAGACGTGACCAAAAAGGTTGATGAGGGCAGAGCTGTAGATGTTGTGTACATGGATTTCAGTAAGGCGTTCGACAAGGTTCCGCATGGTAGGCTGCTCTGGAAGGTTAGATCGCATGGGATCCAAGGAGAGATAGCTGAATGGATAGCAAAGTGGCTCCATGGAAGGAAGCAGAGGGTGATGGTGGAAGGTTGCTTCTCGGACTGGAGGCCTGTGACTAGCGGTGTGCCTCAGGGTTCGATGCTGGGTCTGTTACTGATGTCATCTACATCAATGATTTGGATGAGAACATACAGGGCAAGATTAGCAAGTTTGCTGATGCTACAAAAGTGAGAGGTTTTGCAGATATTGAGGATGATAGTGAAAGATTGCAGCAGGATCTGGATCAATTGGCCAGGTGAGCGGAGGAATGGTTGATGGAATTTAATACAGAGAAATATGAGTTGTTGCATTTTAGGGCATTGAACAAGGGCAGGACTTGCGCTGTAAATGGTAGGCCTCTGGGTAGTGTTGTAGAGCAGAGGGATCTAGGAGTACATGTGCATGGTCCCTTGAAGGTCGAGGCGCAGGTGGATAAGGTGGTCAAAAAGGTTGACCCCGGTGATGATAGCAACTTCTTTACTGATGTCTAGGTTTTGGAGCTAGGTTATGGCTTCTGGTGTGCCTGCGTGAGTGTCCAAGTGTGCTGTGATAGATTCAAGGAGGTGGTCTTTGATGGTGGGGGGGGATGCATTCGGTTGGTTAGCTTTCATGATCGCGGTGCCAACTAGGAATGGGTTTGAATTTCTGTCGGAGTATAAGGTGGCCACGTTATTTTTTTTGCCCAGGTTGTATCTGTCTCTCTACACGTTAGGTAGAAGGTTTAGAAGAAAAAAAAAGGAAATTATGAATGCTGGAAACTGTAATAAAAATAGAAAATTCTCTGAATATCTGAGAGGTTGCTCAGGGTGGGAAAGTAAATGTGAGTCAATAGGTTAACACTTGGAAGAATCTGCTTTGCCACTTGCTGCCTGACCTGCTGCACATTTATAGCACATTTTGTGTTGATTTAATTTACACCTGCTGAATTCTAAATATTCCCTGTCTCTCACCATTAATTTCCACATCTCATTATTTTGTTGAACTGGCTGGTACGATGCTGAATGTACCAATCTATTCATTCAAAAGAATCTTGCCGTGGATACAATCTACATTCACGTTAAAACTGACTGCAAATAATTCAAATGGATTGCATGTTTATGCTTTAGGGGCTTTGAACTAGCCTTCACTCGTGCGAGATCTGGGGAGTTTGTTTTCTAAAATGAAAAGTTAAGATGTAAATATAACGGGATTTTCTTCCCCTAATCTCTGCAGCCCAGTGTTCTATATCTGGATGAGAAGGTGTAATACGTGCTCTAAGAAGCCTTTTGCATCTGTCACTGTCACTGTAATGTGGTGTCTGGGAGCTGTGGTCTGAGTCTCAGATGGGCAAAAGACACAACTGTGCACAGTTAGGCCCCAATCTATGTGCCAGCCCCACTGAGTTATCCAACACTGTTCCACAACAGGTTAATCTGAAGGGATTCCACTGTGAACATAACTGAATCATTGCCTGGTGTTTTTAGTTTTGTTTTTTTGTAGCTTTAGAGATACAGCATAGAAACAGGCCCTTCGGCCCACTGAGTCCGCTCTGACCAGCGATCCCCACACACTTACACTATCCTACACACGCCAGAGACAAGTTACATTTATACCAAAGCCAATTAGCCTACAGACCTGGACGTCTTTGGAGTGTGGGAGGAAACCCAAGACCTCAGAGAAAACCCCACGCAGGTCATGGGGAGAAGGTACAAACTCCGTACAGACAGCACCCGTTGTCAGGATCGAACCTGGGTCTCTGGCGCTGTAAGGCAGTAACTCTATCACTAAACTCTATTGCTGCACATAACTGCTACGTCACCGTGCCACCTGTGTTCTCTTCACCGTAGTAAATGTCCACACTCTCAACATTTAAAAGCAATGAATCAGTCTCAGATGCTGCCTGACCTGCCGAGTTCCTCCAGCACTTTGTGTTTTTCTCAAGGTTCCAGCATCTGCAGTTTGTTGCGTGTCCAGTGTCGTCTCTGTGTGATGCAGGGAGGCCGAAGGTGATGGGGACAACACGTTAATTTGTAGTGCCCATCTTTTTGTTTTCAGAAGAGTTTTACCATTGATACATTGTCTCACTCAACACGACTAAAGGCCACAAGTGGCTCAAGTTAATCTCAAATGTAATGAGGAAGAACATAGTATTCATTCCAAGAAAAGTAAAATAAACCCTAAAAATAGCTGGTGTCCCTCAAAGACGTCTGTTTTGGAATTTTGATTCAATGTTCACCAAAGTGAAGGAATAATTTTCAGAGCATCTTTTGTTTGCTTTTCTGTTCCTTGCTCCTTTGCCTTCATCTAGACAGGAGTGTAAATTGTATAAATCACTGTGACATCTGCAGTGGTGAGAGCGTGCATTAGTCTTAGTGAAATATAACACCATCAATGTTAGTTTATTCCCAAGGTACAGCACTAAAAAAAAATTGATGTAAAGCTACAGGAATCATGTCAGATGTTCAAAAACTCAATCAGGTAGGTTTAAAGAGTGTAATTGAACAGTACAGCACAGGAACTGTGCTGGGCGACACAGCTGGTCGAGCCACTGCCTCACAGAGACCCAGGTTTGGACCCAGTGCCAGAGACCCAGGTTCGATCCTGACCTCGGGTGTTGTCTGTGTAGAGTTTGCGCATTCTCCCTGTGACCATGTGGGTTTCCTCCAGGTGCTCCGGATTCCTCCCACATCCCACAGTGAACGCAGCCCAGGTCATCACACAGGCCAACCTCCCTTGCGTTGACTCCATTTACACCTCACGCTGCCTCGGCAAGGCCAGCAGCATAATCAGGGGCGGGCCACACCCCAGTCACTCACTCTTCTCCCCTCTCCCATCAGGCAAAATGTATATAAGTGTGAAAGGGCACACCTTCAGATTCAGGGACAGTTTCTTCCCAGCTGTTATCAGGCGACTGAACCATCCCGCCAACAACTAGAGAGCAGTCCTGTATTACTCTCTACCTCATTGTAGACCCTTGGGCTATCTCTATCTTTGATCGGACTTTACTGGCTTTATCTTGCACTAAACGTTATTTACGTTATTCCCTTTATCATGTGTGTCTGTACCCTGTGGATGGCTCGATTATAATCATGTCTTGCCTTTCCGCTGACTGGTTAGCACGCGACAATAAACCCAACTCTGCACACAATACTCCAACTGAGGCCCAACCAAAGCAAATCTGGAGGAGAAGGCAGAGGTAGTGAGGCAGAATGGGTTCTAGAGTCAATTCTAGAGCTTAAAGTATCTTGGCAGCTGATAGTAGACACAAAATGCTCAGCGGGTCAGGCAGCATCTCGAGCGGAGGAATGGGTGACGTTTCGGGCCAAGACCCTTCTTCAGTCTGAAGAAAGGTCTCGACTCGAAACATCACCCTTTCCTTCTCTCCAGAGATGCTGCCTGACCCGTTGAGTTACATAGAAACATAGAAAATAGGTGCTGGAGGAGGCCATTTTGGCCCTTCGAGCCAGCACCGCCATTCATGGTGATCATGGCTGATGATCTACAATCAGCAACCTGTGCCTGTTACGCCAGCATTTTGTGTCTACCTTCGATTTAAACCAGCATCTGCAGTTCTTTACTACACACTTGGCAGCTGATGGGATGGCTACGAATGGTGAAGGAACCTAATGTGGTGGTGGTGCTCAAATAGCTAGACTTGGAGGAGCTCGGATATCTCGGTGGTTTATTAGACTGTGAGGTAGGGTGGTACAATGGCAGTTACATTCCTCCTCATTCGAACCCTCGCTGTGAGGGTACTTGTGAGTGAATCTTGTCTGTAATTAATTTGGCAACAGAAGTCTTCTGCAAATAGGCTGTCTGTCTGTTTACACTGTTGGATCCTAATTAACATTAACTGAAAATGTGCAGCTTGAGTCCACCGTTAAGTTGTGTCGAGATTCTCGCTGTGGAGTGATAGCACTAATTTGTGGGTACTGCATTGAGAAGCAATCAGCAGTATGGAAAATACTTGGTTCAGATTGAAATTAATGCAGGCAACAATCTGTCATCTTAGGTTTAAAATAATGGGGAAACCTTGCTCACTGGAGCTGACGGATTTTTGCCATGGAAACTTTAGTAACTCCTGGGATTTGTGTGCATGCAGTGTTGAATGAGACTTGCTGAGTAGCAGATGGCGTTGCATTTATCACTATGATCCACTGCTAGACTTGACATGGAGTCCATGAGAGGAACACCGTTTAGCTGAGCTCCCCCAGCTCGGTGTTGTAGAATCGCCTCTCCAACCTCCTGCCAGGCTACAGAATAAGAACCAAAGGGGTGCATTGAACATAGAGCAATCCAGCACAGGAACAGCCCCTTCGGCCCATATCACCTGCGCCGAACATGATGCCAAGTTAACTTAATCTCCTCTGCCTGCACGTGATCCATATCCCCCAGCCCCCCCACTTCCCGCATTTCCACGTGCCTATCTCAAAGCATTGAGAAGCAATCAGCAGTAAGTTTTTCACACAAAGGGTGGTGGGTGTAAGGAATGTGCTGCCAGAAGAGGCAGGGACTATTGCAATGTTTAAGAAACATGTCGACAGGTACATGGATAGGACAGGTTTAGAGGGCCAAATGCAGGTAGGTGGGACTAGTGTAGATGGGACATATTGGGCAGTGTGGGCAAGTTGGGCCGAAGTGCCTGTTTCCACGCTGTAAGACTCTATAGATACCTGCTTCAGGTTTAAATTAATGTATGCAACAATCTGCGATCATATTGAGCCTGTATTGGTTGTAGCAGAGTTCCTGCTCGGAGCAAGTTTTAAAATGACAAATTTTGACCACAAGTTCCTGCTTTGAGGTAAATGCATTATAAACTGTCATTGCATCTGAATGTTTATAGGTGTCAGAAAATAATCCGTTTATCGAAAATCATGCATAATCCAAGGATCTACAGCGTGAGTGTAAAATTGTGAGTGTGTAAAACAAGCCAAAGAAAAATAAAATCACCTCTGAGGTAGCAACTTAATTTCCTTCGGCCAATAGAGTTCTTGAATAATGTAGCTCAGCATTATTCTTCAATTTCTCTTCCTAATCGATCACTGTCAGCTATTTATACTCTATTTAAAAAATGCTGCGCTGGAATCTTTGAATGCTTGAGTATTCTAGAATACCATGAGAACACAGTGGGCATTGCTGTAAATAGCTCTCTATATTTAGTCGGACTGGGAAAAGTGAAAAATCTCGGTCTGGTATTTCACTGAAGTCATCCGGTAAAGATCTAATCCTGCAGCTGACACGGTTTTCCCTTCTTTGGGCTGAATCTGCCCAAATGTGTCTATTGCCCCCACAGGTACGCACATTATAGATTAGTTTTATCCTTGTAATCTCCCTCCCAGCTTATTTCAGTTTATTTCAGCCCATGAAGAACTCATGACATTCATGAAGCCATAGGTCTTTCAGGACACAATATTGTGTTTCCTCATGTTGAAAGCATTCTCTTCACAAAATGATTAATTCCTTATTTCCCAAGCCCATAGACATTAAAAATCAATAAAGAAATTGTAATGAAGTGCAACCATTTGAGGTTCTTTTTTCTTGCAGATCCCATTTGTTGTGTTTTAATTATGTATAAATGTAAAATTGATGGTAACATATTCAGTGACTTAATGACTTGTGGATTCTCTGTTCCACTAACTCAGAAGGACGCGGAACATTGGCCTGAATCTGTAGTTGCAGTCAAGCTGAAACCCCTAATGGTCTCTGTATAGTTAACTGCATCTTTTGATATGTCTAATTTCGCTCTTGCGTTTGTATGAAGAATATCAAATGCTAAGAAACCCCTTGGGTGAAATGATTCTTAGGATAAAGCCATTTAAGGCCTGGGAATGTGTAGGAAGGAACTGCAGCTGCTGTTTTATACCGAAGATTGAAACAAAATGTTGGAGTAACTTAGTGGGATCAGGCAGCATCCCTGGAGAAAGGGAATAGGTGACGTTTTGGGTGGGAACCCTTCTTCCAGGGTACGCTTCAAGGAAGAAGGGTTCCATCCCAAAATGTCACCTATTCCTATATCCAGAATTGCTGCCTGACCCGCTGAATTACTCCAGCATTTTGTGTCTATATAATGTATGGAGAGACCTGACGGGCATATAAAACTATGAAAAGTGTAGATAAGGTATACAGTCAGAGATTAGTTCATCTTGGCATCGTTAGGCACAAACATTGTGCGCTGAACGGCGTGTTCCTGTGCTGTACTGTTCCATGTTCTATGAAGTAACCTCGATGTGTATGCTGACAGGAATGCTAATCTTTCTTCGGTAGGGGAGTTGGATAGATCTGAAAGTAACCTCCTCGAAAAACAACGGCTGGATCATGTCTTAACAATTAAACACTGTGGATTCTGCAATGTAATCTGTTATCCATGTAACGTAGGAGGCTGTGGGGAAAGATTAATGGACTTAGCTCTGCCTATGGCAGTGGGTGCAGGGGCCACTACATCATAGTCCGTGAAGCACAGAAGCATTTTGCCAACACCTAGTTCGAGGTTTAGCAGCACAATCAGATATGGGGGAGTTTGGGGGGGAAAAAACGGCCACCGTTAAAAAAAAAAGAACATATTGAGAAACAAGAATGGACATGACTAATTAACATGGCCTGCCATGTATGAAGATTTTTCACATACTAAGCAGTCACCGATAATAAAGATATTGTAAATGGCAGAAAAGGTTGCGTTGGTTGAAACATTAGGGTACTTAACTCAAATTAATCAATTATCTTCCACTGACGGAATTAACTGTTACGACACCTTGATAATGTGCTCGAAGAATGGAGAAAAGCCTGGTTTATATTCCTGGCGGTTTCAGATATGCGATCGAATCTCTAACCTGCCCGTTAATATTTTATGTGCTTCAGATGTGGCTTGCCTGAAGATCATAAGACAGCTGTGGAACTAGGAAGCTGGTGGTTTGCCCAGCTGGAAGGATTCTTAAATACATCTCATTCATCAGCCAAATGTTTCTGAATTGATTTCAGGATGTTTACTCCCACCCCCACCCTGACTTTGCCTCTTCTTTGCCTGAAGGCAGCAGAACTAAGCTGATCCTTCCCTCACTTGAATCTAAATAATGTTCTAGGTGTCATTCCTCCATTCTCATGACAATCTATGGACCTTTATAAGTTCTAGGAGCAGAATTAGGCCATTTGGCCCATCGAGTCTACTCCGCCATTCAATCATGGCTGATCTATCTTTCCTTCACAACCCCATTCTCCTGCCTTCGCCCCACAACCCCTGACACCCGTACTAATCAAGAATACGTCAATCTCAGATCACCTTTCAGACATTTCTAGTTTAATATTTTTTTCAATCGCTCTATGTCACCTGAATTCCTCATACACAGAATTGGCCATTGTCTATTTGTCTCTGTAAACTTGACTGCTCAAAATTTCTATCATACTTTTCCTATCCTCTTTAAACATTCCAGCAGGATTTACAGTCAATGGGACATTTCTGATCTGTGGACATGCCTTAGCGGAGGTTAAATGGCAACCAACGTGAGAATTGCAAGACTTTGCAATGAGCATAGAAACAAAGGCTAGCTACACGACAAAAAGAGGCCTTTCGGCCCATCAAAATCACGCCAGCTCCTTGACGTCAATCTGATCATTCCCTTGCAGTTTCCCTATGGGTATTCCAATTATTTTTTTCTGTATGTGATAATGACCTATTAATCTGTTTACAATTGCAATTACGACTTTGAAAAGATATTCGGACATGTGTAGATAGGAAGGGTTCAGGCGGATGTGAGCTGAATGCAGGCAAATGGGACTAGCCCAGTATGCCAACGGATGGCATGGACAAGGTGGACTGATGGGCCTGTTTCTGTGTTGTTTCGTTTATGAATCTAACTGATGTTGGTTCATTGATTGACCATTGTTCAGGTCACCAGTAATTAACCTATACACCTCTTTGAAATATTAGTTAAAAGGTCATATGTTCATCGAGAACAGATTGGTTTAACTTCATTAAAGCTTGAAAGCACGTACCATCAGATTCAGGAACAGCTTCCTCCAAGTAAGCTGTTATCAGAATACTGAATGGTCCTTCCAAAAGTTAGGGTGTAGTCCTAATCTTCCAATGCACCTCATTGTGGGACTTGAACCTTTTTCCTCTGGAACTGTAAGGTTAAAATGTTGCAATACTCCATCCTGCACTCTGGTAAATCATCTGCCTGACCCGTTGAGTTACTCCGGCACTTTGTGTCTTATTTTGTAAACCGGCATCTGCAGTTCTTTGGTGCTAGCTCTTCATGGTATCTTGGTAATAATAAAGCAAACCAATATCTCATCGGAAGACTGCGTCTCCAACAGTGCTAGAGTCTCTCGGCACTGTTACTGTTAATCAGCCCGTTCCGGTTTAATTTATTCCACTGCCAAAATATTTGCTCGTTCAGTTCAATCTTTGCTGGTCTGTCCAGGAAGCAGATGAATGAAAGGACTCAGCAGCCCTGACAGTGCATCAACTGGAACAGAAATCACATCTGTAATGATTGTTCCTCAAAGAGACAGCGGGGAAACAGGTCCTTCGGCCCACCGAGTCCGTGCCAACCAGTGATCACCCCATACATTAGCACTATCCTACACCCCACGGACAATTTATAATTTTTACCGAAGCCAATTAACCTTCAAACCTGTACGTCTTTGGAATGTGGGAGGAAACCGGAGCATCCGGAGAAAACCCACGTGGTCACGGGGAGAACGTACAAACTCCGTACAGACAGCACCCGTGACCAGGACCGAACCCGGGTCTCTGGCGCTGTGAGGCAGCAGCTCTACTGCTGCGCCACCGTGCCGTTTTACAATGGCTGGACTGAGCATTGGGTTTAATGAGCTTATTAATATGCAACAACAATATTACGTTGTGCAGTGGGGAGAAACTTGGCTGTCTCGGCTTTGTCAACTTCATCACAACATCATGGCACAAGCCTGCTCCAGACATTAGATATGAACATGGACAATGTCCAAGGAGACTATTCACTTCAGCCTCACAGAGACTAATTTGCACACTTACTCCATGATTGCTTGCCTCTAGCTCTTAATTGCTGCAGCAAGATCGGCAGATTGTTTGCAAGTAAGAATAAAGAGAAATGGTGCATTTCCACATTTTAAAATACTTCATTAGATTATTATTGTCACGCGTCCTGGAATATAGTGAAAAGCTTGTTCTGTGTGCTAGCCAGTCAAATCATGCCACACACAAGTACAATCCCTACATGATTACAGTAGTGAAATAATTGTTATAGATCCTCCTACGGAACGGAATGCAGAGAGTCATCATATTCTCATAGAGTCATAGAGTGATACAGTGTGGAAACAAGCCCTTCGGCCCAACTTGCCCACACCGGCCAACATGTCCCAGCTACACTAGACCTACCTGCCTGCGCTTGGTCCATATCCCTCCAAACTTGTCCTATCCTTGTGCCTGTCCAACTGTTTCTTAAACATTGGGATAGTCCCAGGCTCAACTACCTCATCTGGCAGCTAGTTCCATACACCCACCACCCTTTGTGCGAAAAAGTTGCTCTGGCGCCATCTTGTGATTTTCAAGTCTCTGAAAAGTCCGATCTTGGCCTGAGGAGATACGCAATTCCTTGCTTTTGCACTTTAAGGCCTGGTGTCCTGGTTGCACTGGGATGATGAAGCAGGGGTCAGCCTGGCCCAGCACGATGCTGTGGGCTTCTTCCACCGCCGCCCCATGCTGCTGCTGAAGGCTGTGATCGATCCACTCGCTCACCCGACTGCTGTGGGACCTCCTGTGGCCGCCTCCACCAATATTCTGACCTTACTGTCAACAGAAACAATAACAAACGTACATTCTGAAACTCTTAACTGAAATCTCATCCTCAGTTGCAGATTCGGGTCGAATGCCATGTGACTTGATCCCAACATCATTTAAACATGTGAGCATCACGCTGCAGTTGCTTTGAACAAATGTAGCTACTCATCTCTCTTCTATTGTAGTCTTCACTCCACCTCTACCAGTTTGCCTTGTTTTTATTGTTTTCTGGGGTGTCGACATTGCTGGCAAAGCCAACCTTGGTGGCCCATCCCAAATTACTCTGAAGTAATTGTTGGCAAGCCATTTTATTTTGAAGTGCTCCAGTCCCTCTGGTGATTGTTGATGGGAGCAGGGTTCTTGGAATTTGGACCCAGCAAGGGTGAAGGAAAGGCAATGTAGTTTCAAATTGATCTGGTGCTTGAGTTGGAGAGGGACCTTGGAATGGTCTATTCTTGTGCCTCTGTCACCCTCGTGCTTCTTCATGATAAAGTCTTTATTTAAAAACTGAGCTCTGTATTAGTTTGGTCAAAATAATTTCTGCCCTACAGTCTGTCAGTGCTAAACAAATGATGACCCAAATGCTCAGCTTTTAAGAGGGATTGGTGCACACTACAACTTGTGATTCTAAGATTAAAATATTCAACACCAAATCGGTATACTAGTGGGTAATTACACAATTTTCATAAAGCAATGGATGGCTGACTTAATGTTCTTTTAGAAAAAAGATGCAAGTACTAACTAATATGAAAGTAAATCAAATTGTTATGTTATCTTTCTGTTTCCCATGTCATAATGCTGGATTAGTATTTTTGTGTCTGTGCCATCTGGCAGTCGGTTCAGTTAGCTAATGGCAAAAACTTGTTTCCCAGAAATGATGGAAGTTTGTGGTTCTCTTTCTGCTGCCGTGGTTATTAGTTAAATATTAATTTATGAAAGTGCTTGCGTCAGTAGTTTGGATTGTAAAGAAAATGGGTGGCTCAGAATTCACAAGAATGCTGGGAATTTTTGTCTATGTTTCTAGTTTGCAGGCACGATGTAAATATTCACACTTGCAACTTTTTAAAAGAATGTTACTGGAAGTGCCTCTTCTGTTGCTTTAGGAATTCTGCTTTGAGGTGAAGGGGGTCGAGTAATGTAGGTACTTGTGTAGGTCCACCTTGGGTGCTCCCAAAGCGAAGGGATTGAGTTTAATGGAGACACTTGAGACTGCAGATGCTGAAGTCTTGAGCAATGAACAAAGGGTTGGAGAAACTCAGCAGGCAAGATCGGTGAAGGGGAGTGGACAGACGATGTTTTGGGTTGGGGCCCTTCTTCAGACTGATGGAGCAGGTTTCTCCCCTCTACTACATCAGTTCGAGAAGGGTCCCGACCCAAAACGTTGTCCATTTCCCTCCACAGATATTTCCCAGCATGTTGAGCTCCTCCTGTACTTTATCTTTTGCACAGAATTAGTTAAATATCTTGTTGTGTTACGACAACTAACCCATTCAATCAGGTTGGTTCTCTTTGTCGTTGGGTTAAGACCTCATTCTGTCAAGACAGTGTGTAGCTGGTATACAGCAACCATCCCATGCTAATAGTATTCAAGCCTTCAGTGTTGGGAGTGAAAGTCACCTTTACTAGAAGTGACTGCCAAGGATAGAGGATTGAAAGATAAATTCCATTTACATCTTTAATTTCCAAATCATTGGCTAAATCACTTGAAAGTTCATTGGTATTCAAAGTAAGTTGTTGTGTTTTAGTCCATTGACAATATTTGAATTGAAGATCAAATGGGAAAGCCATGTGTTTAATTGCGTGGGCCCACGAATGTTCAGTATAGGTGTGATTGAGTATCCAGGTACAAAGTACATCCAAGTTGCACCGATATTGAGTGTTGGGCAAGTCTCTCAATGGCACGTTCAGAGGATCAAGTATCCATTGGTGTGCAACACATCACTGACCCTGCTAGTTGTGAGTCAACATTAGTGAAGTTTAGAGATACAGCGCGGAAACGGGCCCAACGGCCCACCAAGTCCAAGCGGACTAGCGATTCCCTCACTCTAACACTATCCTATACACACTAGAAGACAATATACAATTTTTACCGAAGCCAATTAACCTACAAACGTGCACGTCCTTGGAGTGTGGGAGGAAACTGGAGCACCCGGAGAAAACCCGCACAGGTCACGGGGGGAACGTACAAACTCTGTACAGACAGCACCCATGGTCAGGATCGAACCCGGGTCATTGGCGCTGTAAGGCAGCAACTCTGCTGCTGCGCCACCATGCCACCCCAACTGTTGGGCCTTAGACATCTTTCCTTTTCTGCACCATTACAGATTGTGCAAAGGTTGCAGCTTATCCCAGTATCAGGGCGTTTGTGGCTCAGATCTTCTGCTTGGGGCCTCGGGTCAAGAAGTGATATGAATCCCAATCTGGTGTTGGGAAGTGGGTGAGTGACGTATTGGCCGAGGGTCTTGAGCTGGAGTTTGGGAGGTCTGGCCAGTGGTAAGTGTTTAAGAGGCCGATCATCCAAGAAGTCCATTGTTAGAACCAGGCCAAGCCTTGTTCAGGAAGCTGTCTTTAAAACGGCACTGATGCAGAGCAAATAACTCTATGAAAGCCATGATGTTCTCTGAACCCCACTGACAGGTTTACATCGGAACATTAAAACTGAGGTGAGATGGATCTTTTTCACCCAGAGAGTTGTGAATTTGTGGAATTCTCTGCCACAGAGGGCAGTGGAGGCCAAATCACTGGATGGATTTAAGAGAGAGTTAGATAGAGCACTACGGGCTAGTGGAATCAAGGGATATGGGGAGAAGGCAGGCACGGGTTATTGATTGTGGACGATCAGCCATGATCACAATGAATGGCGGTGCTGGCTCGAAGGGCCGAATGGCCTCCTCCTGCACCTATTTTCTATGTTTCTATGATTCTAACCACTCGAACCAGAATAATCTCTGAGGCAGAAACCTTGCCTCCGTGTCTGCATGATCTGGGACAGGAAATGCCCTGCTAGCTTTCAATATTTTTACAATTAGAATTGACATTGTGTGCATTCCAGACAAAAAATGATTTTCATATTTGCCGTGCTGGATACAGAAGCAGCCCTCGGCCTTTGAATTTCTGGGTTGTTGCACTTTAGGTTTTTACTGAAACTGAATAAAAGCGTCAAAAATAAAATTTGCCATGAACACTTTGGAAAATTGGCTGGCTACAGTGGCCTAATGGTAGAGTTGCTGCCTTCCTGATCCTGACTACGGGTTCTGTCTGTACGGAGTTTGCAGGCTCTCCCTGTGACCATGTGGGTTTTTCTCCGGGTGCTCCAGTTTCATCCCACACTCCAAAGACGCACCAGAGAAGCTGCCTGAGCCTGCTGAGTCACTCCAGCATTTTGTGTTAATCTCTGGTGTAAACCAGCATCTGCAGTTCCATCCTACACACGTACAGGTTTGTAGGTTAATTGACTTTGGTGAGTTGTAAAATTGTCCCCAGTGTGTGGGATAGTGTTTGTTTATTTCTGGTCGGCGCGGTGGGTCGAAAGACCTATTTCTGTGCTGTATCTCTAAAGTCTAAAATAAACAAGCAATAGCAAATACTGTTTTAAAACAAATGTTTTTAAAAATGCGGTTTGACTTCACAACAAAATTCTTGATGTACAGTAGTTAAGAGTGGAAGCTGGCACAGGTTGACCTATGCAGCTGAGAGGGATCTTATCACAAAGAAAATGTAAGCCTTTGAATTGGAGTGTTGAACCCAGCACAAAAGAATAACCTGCATTTAAATAGGGAAATTATCTTTTAAAACATTCCCTAAAACTAGTTGCTGGTCGTGTTTCATAGTCAGTTAATTTTAAACTGCTTTCCCAACAGTTGTAAAACAAAAACTCTTCATGTCTGCAATTAACAGAAATATGCAAAGTTATTTTTTTGTTGATCTGGAGTCATGAGGAATGATGTGACTTCAAGTGTGATGTTTCTTAAATTAATGCACAGACATAGAGGCATCTCAAGAGAGTCAGGAGTGTTTAATTATCATATATGCACTGACAACAGAACAATGAAATTCTGAACTTGCTGCAGCTGAACCGAACCATTGACGTAATAACACGCAGATAAATATATCATAATAATCAATCATACAATAAATTAATAACAGTAATCATAGGTATCCAAAATAGTGCAAAACCATAGTCCATAGTGCAACCCATGTCACAGTCCATTGAAGATCATAGTTGCTGAGGTTAGTGTTGTGCAGTGTTCACGAACCTGATAGTTGCTGGGAAGAAGCTGTTCTTGAACCTGGTGGTCATGGTTTTCAGGCTCCTGTACTTTATTTCCAATGGTAGGAGTGAAATGAGACAGGGTGTTGTGGGTCTTGTAGTGGCACATTAATGATATAGTCTGAAATGTATGAAAGGCTAACACATACATAACAATGTATGATGTAGGAGTTGCAGTGAGCATCTGTCACTGTCTGTGTGTGTGTGTGTGTGTGTGTGTGTGTGTGTGTCTGTGTGTGTGTGTGTGTGTGTGTGTGTGTGTGTGTGTGTGTGTGTGTGTGTGTGTGTGTGTGTGTGTGTGTGTGTGTGTGTGTGTGTGTGTGTGTGTGTGTGTGTGTGTGTGTCTCGGCCCCTTATCTAAGCAAGAATATCTTGCAATAGAGGAACTCCAACAATGGTTCAGCATATTAGTTCAGAGATACAGTGTGGAAACAGCCCTTTTGACCCACCAAAACCGCCCAGACCAACAATCAGCCCATACACTAGTTCTATCCTACACATTAGGTACAATTAACCTACAAACCTGCACGTCTTTGGAATGAGAGAGGATCCAGAGAAAACCGACATGCTCATGGAGAATGTGCAAATTCCATCCATAGTCAGGATCAAACCCAGTTCTCTGACATTGTGAGGCAGCAACTCTACCAATGTGCCACTGGGCTGCCCTAAAATATTGATTCACGGGAAAGCAGATTTGCTGTTTGAGGTCTTTGTTGGCTTGATTTTAGAGGAAGGAGAGGCGCTTTAATGAACGATGTACTCAGTCGTTGAGTACATTGAAGAAAGAGATTGATGGGTTTTTAGATTGAATTGATTGAAAGGTACAGCATGGAAACAGGCCCTTCGGCCCACCGTGTCCACCCTAACCATCGATCACCTGTTCACGCTGGTTCTACGTTATTCCTCTTTCGTATCTATTCCCTACACTCTTGTTGGCATGAGAGGCCAAGTAGCTAATGATTGCTTTTATTTCTCATGTTTTTATTTGGCCTCTTGTGCCTACTCTGCCATTGTTTTAGAGCAATGACTGTTTTTGTGATCGTCCATGCTGATAGGGTGAACCAGCATCTTTAAAGTTTAAAAAACAGATTTAAAAATGTTTAATATTACAAAAGGTCTCTAAAGTCAGAACCTTAAAAAGCTTAAGCAGCTTAGAGGAGAAAGATCAGCCGTAGACACCACCTTGAAGGAACGGTGTGTTCCAGCGAAGATAGACACAAAATGCTGGATTAACTCAGTGGGTCAGGCAGTATCTCTGGAGAGAAGGATTAGGTGACGTTTCGGGTCGAGGCCCTTCTTCAGACTGTGTGTTCCAACACCTTTTTGTCTATGGAAAAAAAGCACTGAATAAGATTATTGATGATCTAGTCACAGACTCAACTCAACTTCTCCAGGTGTTAGAAACATAGAAACATAGAAAATAGGTGCAGGAGTAGGCCATTTGGCCCTTTGAGCCAGCACCGCCATTCAATGTGATCATGGCTGATCATCCAAAATCAGTACCCCGTTCCTGCTTTTTTCCCATATCCCTTGATTCCTTCAGCCCTAAGAGCTAAATCTAACTCTTTCTTGAAAACAGTGAATTGGCCTCCACTGCCTTCTGTGGCAGAGAATTCTCTCTGGGTGTATTGTGAGGAATCTCACAATCCCCCGATTCCTCTCCAATCCAATATTTAACTCGCCCTTGAAAATGCCGAGTGACTGTCTCAACCCATCTCTGGGTGGGGAAGTCCAATGATTCACGACCATTTCAGACAAGAAATAGCTCTTCATCTCAATTCTTAGCGAGTGGTCCATTTTATTGAGACTTCATCCCTCTCATTCCCCACCCAAGAAACATTCTCTCGTGGTATTGTAAATAAAGACAAAATATCCAAATTGATATTGGAAGCAGAATATAAGGGTTAATGCAAGAGTTATCAATGGACTCAAACTTAAATCATATGAAATGGGTTTAACTCAGTCTCATGAACATAATTTGAATTAATTCACCTCCATGAAACATTGAAGTCAATCCAAAAGCCTTTCCAAAATCCCTCAAGCATAAAATTGCATTGGAGATGACTCATTGTGGATGCAGGTGCCAGATAGCACACCTGTTGCAGCCTGGTGTCTGAGTCATTTTGTTCTTTTTGGGATGAATCAGATAGTAACTCCATTGTGATAAACTGGTTGCATGGATTTGTTCCCTGGGTTCTTGTGCTACGGAGTTTTACCCCTCCTAAGATCGCTACATTTGGGGAGGGCGGGTGTCCTCGGCTGTTTTGCTTTGCATCAGCTATGAGGTAATACTTTGAAATCTTTTGTTTTGGAAAGAATTGGTGTCAGCAAATCTGACTTTGGTAGCGATAAATCTGCTCAAACCTAGATATTGCGTTTTTCCCCCCCTCGATACTGTAGTGTATTGGAGCGGTGCTCATGGGGAGTCTGTACACTTTGGAGATGGGTTCTGAGGAAGCATTCAACAGTTATGCATGAGAGCAAAGGCATTTGTGCTCCACAGCCCTGGCTTCATTTACAGCACAAGGCTTTTATCTGAAAGCTTCCACCACTGGGAATGGAGGGGATTCCAGAGGAGGTTGACCTGCAGTAGACTGGAGAGGGGCAGATGAAAAAGAGGGAGTTAAATTTTTGATGTTGCTTTGGGGGAAAAAACCCAGCGGTTTGGTTCAGTTTATTTGGGGAGATGATAGTGGAGAAAAGCCTGTCTTCCCTGCTCTTATAATCTGTGCCTCAACCAATTATAATGGTTGTCCTGTGTGCCTTCATAACAATCTTTCGGTGAACATGCCTTCCAAAGTTCTTTACACCACCGTACCAAACCTCTTCCCTTCACATTACTGACTTTGAAAAGTTAGTTTTGGGCACACACGGACTCATTCTTTTGTTCTTCCTGCTGTGCGTGAAGTTCAACTGTGCGCATTTGTAAGGGACTGTCCGTGAGGCCAGAACTTGTTTTTCTTCCGCTCAGGAGCTGAACGCTGCCTTCACTTGTCAGATTTCAACCTCCACAGGCTGCTCGAAAGTAATAAGATCTGTGTTGATGTTGGCAGCTGGAAGGATAGAGATGATTGTGAAAGAAATTCTGAGTGAAACTCAACTTGGGACTCTCATCCAACTGGAATATTTGTATTGATATTGAAATGAGACAAACGATGGGTGTGATTGTTCGTGGATATTGGAACGACTGCTACTTTCTTTAATCCATCTGTCTAACCCAAGACTGAACAGCGGCTTTCCTTCCAAGATTCAGACAATACAAAGATATGTGTGTTATTCAAGCACATTTCTTTCATCCAGGATGCAGCTTTTGAAGTGCAGAGGCAGTGATAGGAATAAGAGAGGATGTTGTGGCCAGCTTCAGCAGCAGAGTCCCTGCAAAGAACAGCCAATACCTCTTGTGTGCTTTCCAGTCTTAAAACAATTGCATTTCGCGATTCGGTTTGACTGCACTGATATACATTTTAAGTGTGGGAAGAGACTAGGAACTGCAGATGCTAGAATCATGAGCAAAACAAACGCAAGTGCCGGAGGAGGTCAGCGGGTCAGGCAGCATCTGTGGTGGGAATAGACGGACTATGTTTCTGCCCGGGACCCTTCTTCAGAGTCTGAAGAAAGGTCCTGACCTGAAGCATCACTAATCTACTCTCTCTGCAGATGCTGCCTGACCTACTGCTGAGGTACTCCAACACTTTGTGTTATATAAGAAAATAACTGCAGATGCTGGTACAAATCGATTTATTCACAAAATGCTGGAGTAACTCAGCAGGTCAGGCAGCATCTCGGGAGAGAAGGAATGGGTGACGTTTCGGGCCGAGACCCTTCTTCAGACTGATGTCAGGGGGGCGGGACAAAGGAAGGATATAGGTGGAGACAGGAAGATAGAGGGAGATCTGGGAAGGAGGAGGGGAAGGGAGGGACAGAGGAGCTATCTGAAGTTGGAGAAGTCGATGTTCATACCACCGGGCTGCAAACTGCCCAGGCGAAATATGAGGTGCTGCTCCTCCAATTTCCGGCAGGCCTCACTATGGCACTGGAGGAGGCCCATGACAGAGAGGTCAGACTGGGAATGGGAGGGGGAGTTAAAGAGCTTCCAGCTTTCAGTTGGATATTTACTGAGTTTGGGAAACATCTTGATGGACGAAGAGAATTAAAAGAATTAGCGGGCCATTGCAGGGCTGGGAATTGTAAAATGACAGGTTAAATTATTGGACCAGTAGAAAGGGCTTGAATCAACAGAATTTAAATATTTCCACCCAAACAGAACATAAAATAATAAACTGACACTCGGAGGTTTTCACAACATCAGGCAATTTCAGAGTCAAGAATGTTTAATTGTTATCTATATACTAAGGAGGAGGAGAGGGAGGAGAGGGTGATGGACCAATGCAGGAGAGGTTTGGGCCCAATGGGTCCACTTGGTCTATTTGTACCAAAAATGGAACAATAAATGTTTTACTTGCTGCAGCTAAACAGGCCCATTAACATAATAATACTGATAAATTTACAATAATCTTTAATATAAGACATGAACATACGTAATACTAAGTAACCATAATAGTCCAAAACCAAAGACTGAAGTGCAAATGAAGGTACAGCCCATCAAAGATCATGGTTGCTGTTGAAAGAAAGGATCGACTGGGCTTATATTCACTTGAATTTAGACGGATGAGAGGGGATCTAAAAGAAACATATACATTTCTTAAGGGATTGGACAGGCTAGATGCAGGAAAAATGTTCCAGATTTTGGGGGAGTCCAGAACCATGGGTCACAGTTTAAGAATAAGGGGTAGGCCTTTTAAGACTGAGATGAGGAAAAACTTTATCACGCAGAGAGTTGTGAATCTGTGGAATTCTCTGCCACAGAAGGCAGTGGAGGCCAATTCACTGGATGTTTTCAAGAGAGAGTTAGATAGAGCTCTTAGGTCTAATGGAATCAAGGGATACGGGGAGAAAGCAGGAACGGGGTACTGATTTTGGATGATCAGCCATGATCATATTGAATGGCGGTGCTGGCTTGAGGGGCCGAATGGCGTACTCCTGCATGGATTTTCTATGTTTCCATGTTAGTGTTGTGTAGTATTCAAGAGCCTGTTGATTGCTGGGAAGAAGTGTTCTTCAATGGTACCGGCACGGTCCGCCTAGGCCGCCGTGGACCGAGATACCGGCCTGCAAAGTCGTCCTTGGAAGTTGTCTATGGGAACGGATCTGCCGCTTCCGGCCACGCTGGAGTTCCAGAGCACTGGCCACAGGGGGCAAAGTCGACCCGCTGATCAGCGTGGAAGCTCTGATGAGGTCGAGATTGACCCCCCCACCCAGCTTATGCGCCACATTTTGGGGGGGACTTCCGGTGGGGGGTGGGGGGGGGGGGGGGGGGGGTGAGAATTTGTGTGTGATTTTGTGATTTTGAACGGATTAAAGGAGCCGGAGAACCAATTGCTGGAAAATTGGTGGTGGACCTGTATTTTCCCCTCAGCAACCCCTGCCTACCTACCCCACCATCACCCACAGCGTGTATTGTGTACGTGCGGGTGTGGGGTATAAGCCTGTTGGGTGAGTTGCTGGAGGAAAGCCACTCATTCACTAGCAGCCGGCAAGGCCAGAACAGTCGGTGCCTTCATAAAAGATGATGGAAAGAGTGACAGAGACTGAATGGATTGCTTTTTTTCTGACCTTCCGGAAAGCCCCGTGGGTGACAGTAGACTATGTTTTGAATTCTCAATGCGAGTTCACTAAGCCCAAATCTGCTTGAAATCTCCAATGCTCATGGGCGGGGGAGGGGAGTGTTCTCCATCAAAAATCTACTGTTGTGAAGCAGACTTTGCAGCTTTACAGAGAACGCCCTTGTTAAGTGCTCTGGTTTGAATACTCTAGTTGTTCCATGCTCCTTGAAACTCACAGGACATGTCGTACGTACCTTCTCCCTTTGCCCTACCGCTGATGGTCCAACCTTTGACAGTCGAGTGGTGACAAAAGTGGCCATGTGACTCTAAAGCCTGGAATGGCTTTTGATTTTGAGGGAAGTAAAATGATGCCCGTTTACAAAAGACAACCACGCACAATTTTAATGTATCTCACTTGTGCTGACCGTCATAGACTTACACGCACACACACACACACGTGGTAAAGTTCTTGGCTCCTTTATGGGACAACTGTTCAGGTACACGTTGCATCTGTGGCAAGTTACATTGGCATTGCACCTTTAATGTAAGTCCCTAAACCTATTCATGGAAATAGAAATTATCGTAATGTTAATTTAGCTTTTGCAAGGTTAAAACAAGAACTGACCAGAGAACCTGGCACTAATGGAGGAGTAGAAATAGGGTCATTAAAAAGAATGTAATGTTTGAGAGGGCCATTTTAGCCAACATACACTTCAATTACAAGGTATTCACTTGTAAATTTGATTCCTAATGGCAGGATAGCATGAATGTTGGCAGATATTTATTCGATGTAGGTTGAATTGGTCTCTGTAAAATTGCTCCTATTGTGTAGGGAGTCGATGTGAAAGTGGGATCACGTGGATCGCATGAAGCCAGTAGGCCGAAGGGCCTGTTTCCATGTGGTGTCTCTAAAATTAGAACTAAAGATGGGCACTGAAAGGAAGAGAAAAAGACACATAGGTATTTGTGTTATAAATTAGATTTAAAGAGATCAGGTTGCCAACTGTGCTTAGCAGTCACATTGCACACATGAATGGCTAAAACTTCTTAAAAGAACCAGGATTAAACTGGTTTAAACAAGGTGCTGGAGTAACTCAGAGGGTCAGGCAGCATCTCTGGCAAAAAAAGGGTAGGTGACGTTTCAGGTCGGGACCCTTCTTCAGAAGTGTTACTCCAGCACTTTGTGTCTATCTTTGGAATAAACCAGCACATGCAGTTCTTTGTTACTGCACTGTGATTAAACTGTCTTCTGTGTTAGTCTTCAGTTAATCTATTGTTGAGATTTCTACGTCAATAAAACAATCACATGAGCTGATTCCACATTACCAATGTATGAAAAGCACACACATCGCTTCCTGACTCATGCATACTTTATAAAAACGAACATTGGGATCTGTACAATGACACTGATTTGAAGAGTGACCCAAGATCGGAGACATTGAACTTTTTTTTCAACAAATTGAGCCGTGTTTTATTTATTTATTGTAATCCCCAATAATTCATCAGAGTTTATTCACCTCTGATGAATTATTGGACCTAGAGACTAATCAATAAATGCATGGCAGATTAACTGAGCGAATGGCATGAAACTTCCTAGTTTTATAACACGACCACAGAATGTGGAATGTAGAATAGTGCACCAAGGAACAGCCCTTCGGCCCACGATGTTTGTGCTTAACTTGACGCCACTTTAAACTGCACACCTGCCCACAATGTGGCCAATATACCTCCAAAGATTCACAGGTTTGTAGGTTAATCGACTTGGTAAATGTAAAAAATGTCCCTAGTGGGTGCAGGATAGTGTGTTAATATGCAGGGATTGCTGGTCGACGCGGACCCGGTGGGCCGAAGGGCCTGTTTCCGTGATGTATCTCTAAACTAAATTCTCCGCCTATTAGTGTGCCAGACTAAATTTCTCTTCAACTTTATCATATATGCTTCCACCGTCTCCCCTGACACCTAAAAAACCCCAATTGACTTGTAAATCTCCTTTAAACTTTCCCCCTCACACCTTAAAGCTACACTGTCTTGTATTTGACATTTCCACTCTGGGAAAAAAGACTCTTGACTATGTCTCAATGCCTCTCACAATTCTATATATTTTACCTCGACCTTTCATAATTGTATATATTTTATCTATGCCTCTTAACTATATATTAAAACTCTTGCTTGTTTGTTTGTTCCTGAACTACAGCCAAAACGGTACACGATAGCGCGCCAATTTTAGGCCCACCTTACTCACCATCGTCCCTTTGGTGCTAATGGAATAAGTTTCATGGAAATCGGTGCTACATTTTTAAACTTATTCACATTTAAAATTTTAAATCTATCTCCATGGGACAGAGGGGGGGGGGGGGGTGGAGGGAGGGAGGGGAGGAGAAGGGAGGATAAGGGGGTTTGAGGGGGATGGTGGAGGGGAGGGAGGGGTGGAAGGGCGCAGGTGGGAGGGGGAGGGGGTAGGGGGGAGGGGTGAGGAGAGGGTGCTGCACCAATGCAGGTTTGGGCCCAACGGGTCCACTTGGTCTAGTACTTTTCTATATTTTACCAAGGCTTCTCATAATCATATATATATATATTACCTATGCCTCTCATTGTATATATATTATCTATGCCTCTCATAATTTTATATACTTATCAAATAAACATCATTAATACTTAGGAAACACTGTGGTTTGCTTTGAATAAAATCCTCATAGTCAATGAGAAAAGGCATCTATCTCATTGTTCATTTAAGATTTTCTTTAAGCAGCTGGGTTGAGATGGTATTACGACGTTGTTGTAGAATGGCTTTGTCTGTTATGCATCTTTCTCTCTACAAGCTGTCCATGGGTTTCCTCATCAAGACTGCTTTCTCATGATGTTCAGGTGGTGTGTATGTAACAGTCTCGCACTCCCAGCACACTCCACTCCCATTAGGCACTGATAACGAGAGCCAAATTAAATCATGTTTTTGGACAGTTGCCAAATTAGAAGATTATTTGGATGTATCATGGGCTTATTATAGTTTACTCGCCCACATAAATACATCTGCGTCTGTACGCACACACATACATGTACAAAACCACATGCATGTAGTTCTCATTTGACCCTTCAGTTATATTGTAACTAGACTCGTTTTTCTATTTGTTTCCAAGCCAGTCAGATAGGCCTGTCAGTCAGTGCAATCTGTACCTTTGACAAGGGTCTGTGCCAATGATCACGTTGAATGGCGGTGCTGGCTGGAAGGGCCGAATGGCCTACTCCTGCACCTATTGTCTATTGTCTATCAGGTTTATTCACAATAAGCATCTCCCCCCTTCATTGTTCACCGGGTAGAAGCAATGGGTTGTGTTTAGCGGTAATGACCCAGCAGTCTTTTGCTTCAATCAGCTGTGAAATCATCAAAAACAGGAGGCAATTTCCAAAGATTGCACACATTGAATTTCACAGCTCTTGAAATCTTTAAAAATATTTCTTTGTTTCATGAAATGCCTTTGCTGATGGTGCATAAAATCATGTCTCTCAACCATGACTGCCTCATTTTGAAGGAAACTGACACACTGGGACAAGTTCTTTGTTTTATGGAGTGATTGAAAGAAAATACTTTGGTTGAATTTTGCAATCAGGGCGAGTCGGTCACTTGGTTGGTGCTGAATTGGTTGGTCTTAGTGAAGGGTAATGGAGAGGGAGCCACCTATTGGCATTGAGTGCATGTAGCTTCTGCTCTAGGATCAGTGTGGGATACCAGGGTCTGATTCTTGCTGGAAAGTGCCCGGAGCACTGCGTCATTCCCAGCTGTAAAGCCACATGGGATGAAATTGCCATCTAAGACTCCCTTTCAATCTCAGTCTATGGTTACTGGTCCATGCATTTACTGATGGGTGCCCAGAAACCATGGAACTACCGGACAGAAATAGAGCGCCAGAGACCCGTGTTTGATCCTGACTGTGGGTGCTGCCTGTATGGAGTTTGTACATTCTCCTCGTGACCTTGTGGGTTTTCCCCGGGAAGCTCCGGTTTCCTAACGCATTCCAAAGACGTACAAGTTTATAGGCTGATTAGCTTGGTATAAATGTAAATTGTCCCCAGTGTGTGTAGGATAGTGTTAATGTACGGGGTTTGCTGGTGGGCGACTCGGTGGGGTGAAGGGTCTGTTTCCACGCTGTATCTCTAAACTAAATGAGTGTGTTCATGAAAGTGGAAATATAGTACTTCAGGGTCTCGGTACATTTGCAAAGGATTTACAGCAGGGAACCGTTCCTTCTCTCCTGAGATGCTGCCTGACCCGCTGAGTTACTCCAGCATTTTGTGATACCACGATCATTGGGCCTGTTGATCCATGTTTGTTCCACAAACCCTCACCCACTTTCCCTCAACATTAGCTGGCAGCTTGCCCTTGCATTCCTTTCTCCATCCTGCACATGTCCAGCTTTCTCCGAAATGCATCTGCAGGCATGTGCAGAGGATTTTTAACTTTTTTTTTTTCTTTTCGGGAGGACTCTGTATGTTCCTTAATGTTATGGGTTATGTGTTGTTATTTGTGCACTGTACATTCTGATGTTATTTGGATGATAATTAGCAGGGGTCTGGGGGGTGGTGGGGGGGGGGATGGAGGAGGGGGAAGGAATTTCCACGCTTGCCCATCCAACCCTACAACTGCCCTACAGGGGGCGGCATCTGTGGAGGGAAAGGATCGGTCGAAGCTTCAGGTCAAGATGCTGCCTGCTGTTTGATCCAGATGACAGCATCTCCAGTCTTGTGTCTCTCTCTTCCAGGGAGATCCTGAGGGAGAAGCATCAGCCTAATCACGAGACAAGAAAGTTGGACCTGTTTTTCAGGCCCTGCTTCCTTGGTGCTTTTAGAAGCAAGGACACGAGGTCAGACTTCCAGCCAGGACTGGGAGAGGAAATCTCTGCTGCTTTGGTTAGGGGAACATGCTGCCTCCCTTTAGCTTATGGTTGATTATTGTGTACCGGGGTACAGTGAAAAGCTTTGTTTTGCATGCTATCCAAATAGATCAGATATACCATACATAGATACCATCAAGCCAAACTCAAGTACAATAGATGTAGCAAATGGGAAGACAGAGTGCAGCCTATAGTTCTCAGCAATGTAGAGCATCAGTTCATTGAACAAAGTCCAGTTTCCTCAATGGAGCAGAGGTGAATCAGACAGAACCCTAGCTGATGGAAGGACCATTCAGAAGCCCGATAACAGAGGGGAAGAAGCTGTTCCTGAGTCGCTTTCAAGCTTCTGCACCTTCTGCCAGATGGGAACAGGGAGAAGAAGGATTGACTGAGGTGGAACAAATCTTTGTTTATGTTGGTTGTTTTTCTGAGGCAGCATGAAGATGGATTTCCATGTCTTAATGCTGAGAACCTCGCTTTGGGTCGTATAATGATGGAGAATCCAGCCCCAAGAATTTATATTCCCATGGGATGCGCTCCTCTTGGCTGCGTGTGGGAACCAGTTCGCCTTTGTTAATTTAACTGCAAACAGTTCAACTGCCCCCAGCCGCAATTTGCATTTATAACGCACGTTTATTGTGCAAAAGTCTCACTCCACTCCCAAGACCATACTTTTGTTTTGGCAAAATCTTAATCTGAGGGAAAACGACAACACATTTTTTGGAAGGGGTAGATTTTAAGGAATGCCCTAAAGGAGATGGGGGAGGTTGTGAGGTCGAGCTGGGAACGCCTGGAGCTCATCAGCTGAGAGACTCAAGAAGATCCTTGCGAAATTCTGTCTAAATCCACCCGTGCAGAGAAGCGCGCAGATTTTGTGCTGAACACCCAGGCGATAATGGGAACCAAACACAGCGGTCGGTGCAAGTTTTAAAACTAAATACCAGACTCTAAATGGGAAATTAAAGCACCATATTATTTCAATGAGGTACCGTACTGGCATAATTTTGGTCAATAATCCAAAGCAGTAATTATTGACAGCACCCAGCATTGTTGTTTGTTTTGGGTAAGTGTTGTGAGGCACATTGTGCCATTGTTGCTTGGGGCCTCCGATACTCTGCAGAGATGCAGCCAGTTTGACAGCAGCTCCAAGCTCTGCCATTGTGCAGCAGGATGGAAGGCTTCACTGGTTGTGGGTTTATTTTGCATTCTGCCGGGCCTCCAGTGCTATTCACGTCCGCCTTCCCACAAAGGGACAATTTTATCCATCATTGTGCAGTAGGAAGAGTGTTGCTATGGCACGCCGCGGAAGAAATCCAACAACTCCAAGCGGCACAATTCACTCTTAACAATGTTGATGGGTCACATGCGTTTAATTGAATTACTGGAAGTTGAAAAAGTAATGAATTTGTGGAGACATGGAATATTCAGTTAAATGAATAGCACTCGCTCTCTCAGCACCTCTCTCTCTCTCTCTCTGTCTCTCTCTCTCTCTTTCTCTCTCTGTCTCTGTCTCTCTCTTTCTCTCTCTCTCTCTCTCTGTCTCTCTCTGTCTCTCTGTCTCTCTCTCTCTCTCTCTCTCTCTCTCTCTCTCTCTCTCTCTCTCTCTCTCTCTCTCTCTCTCTCTCTCTCTCTTTCTCTTTCTCTTTCTCTCTCTCTTCTCTCTCTCTCTCTCTCTCTCTCTCTCTCTCTCTCTCTCTCTGTCTCTGTCTCTTTCTCTCTCTCCCTCTCTCTCTCTCTCCTCCGCTCTAACATTGGCAAGGAATTGCTGGGAATAGAAGAGCATTGGTTTGTGTCCTTGGACTGTGGTTCGAGCGCCGGCCTTTTGTTCAACGCCGGGGCCACTGGAGCTGCTACCGTGAGCTGCTCTCGCTCAATGGTTTAGTTATAACCAGCACAGCAGATTAAAATGATCCCACTCAATCACTGCTTTGTGAAAGGCTCTTGGATCCGCAGTGCGTTACTGGCAAAGCTCGACTTTCTTTGCAAAGTGTCGCACGTTCCCAAACAACTCTGTTACAATACTTGCAGGAAATTTCTCAAGCGTTACGGTGGAACAATTGGCATTTTTCTTCCTCGCAGGGAAAAGAAAACAGTTTCATTATTGTAAAGATATATTTTGGTGAGATAAAGCTCAGTGAATGGAAACGTTTAAAATCAAGTTGGTTTCCTGGCGAGGGTGAATGATTCTGCAAGGGTTTGCCAGCCTTGTATGGGCCTGTTACATTACTGAGGACAATGGTTTTTCCAAAAGTGTGTGAAATGTAATAAGAGCAATTCTAATTATTTATTCCGAGATTTAAACATTCGAAGATTGAACAGGGCAAATCATTGTGTGCAGTTATCAAGCAATACAAGACATTTGCGCTTGCTTCCAAAGGATTTTTTAACCTAGCACCCGGAATCCACAGAGCAGAACTGGGAAATTTGGCTGCTGTTTGGACTGTGTCGATGAACATGTTCACAGAATGTTGACTCTGATACTCCTGCTGTTTTCTATTTCCTTTCATTAGTGCGGGTGTCAGGGGTTATGGGGAGAAGGCAGGAGAATGGGGTGAAGAGGGGAAGGTAGATCAGCCACGATTGAATGATCATGGAGTGGACTTGATGGGCCGAATGGCCTAATTATGCTCCTATTACTTATGAACTTTGTTGCCCTGTAATATTAGGCTACCGGGATCCGTACTGCAGCACGATGGAAATGTTATCTATTCCTTTTCTGCAAAGATGCTGCCTGACCTGCTGGATTACTCCAG
Source organism: Rhinoraja longicauda (assembly GCF_053455715.1). Lineage (NCBI taxonomy): Eukaryota > Metazoa > Chordata > Chondrichthyes > Rajiformes > Arhynchobatidae > Rhinoraja > Rhinoraja longicauda. Next base: position 15,372,515 of record NC_135981.1, read on the forward strand.
CATTTTGTGCATACCTTTGGTATAAACTGGCATCTGCAGTTCCTTCCTACACACTTAGATTACAAGTGGTAGGGTTCAACTAGCACCTCCACTGGGGTTCACATGGTGACTGATTAATGCATCTTTGGAAGAAGCCATGCCCTATTGAGCAATGTTTTCTGAGTTCAGAGTACGAACCTGTTGTGATTCTCACTACAGGAGCATCTTTTAACTTGCACTTCAGTACTTCAAAGAGAAGTAGTGTAGGTTAGCCAGTATCTGTAGCATTCCAGTGCAAAGCAGCACCTCCAGTGCATTCTTTGAAAGTCTGTTTCGCTGGTGTCTCCAATCTGTTTGTGATCTGGAAATCACGGCTGTACACCACATTCCAAGTGTAATGAAATATATTATTTTCTAACATTATTTGCATAATCTAGTTTATCCAAAAGATCTAACAAACCATTCAATATACATCTACCTTGCATTTTCTGTGCAGGTATTCATAATCTGCTGATCAATCAATTTTGATACTGAAAACTGGGTTTTAATCATGGACCCAAGCCCTACAAGGGTGATCTGAAGTCTATATAGAGTATTGCCTCAAATGCACCGAGCAAAGTTACAGCGTGCTCATGTGGCAGCTCCATTGTCCATTCAGAATCTTTTTGTTCATTTAATTTAGTTATTGTTTACCATCAAACCTATGGGGCAAACGTGGGACTAGTTTACATGGGGCATCTTGGCACAGACGGGTTGGGGATGAAGGGCCTGCTTCTGTGCTGTAGGACACTATAACTTCCTGGGCAGTGAGGGAAGAACATTACATTGTTAAGAAGTGCAGTGGAACAGCTGTGGCCATTCAACTCCATCAATTCATTCACCATTTGGTCACACCATGACTCTAATCTGCAGCTGAGATCCATTTAATGTTGCTCCATATCTCTGCAAATGTAAACATTTTTGAGAATTTTCATGAACTTTCAGCCTTTTAAGAGAGAAATGTTGCCATTATCCTTGGCGGTTCCTAATTTCAATCCTGAATGAGTCTATCTGAGATCATGGGCTCTTGTTATGGAGTGCCGTCAGACGAAATAATTGTTCTCTAACCCCATTGCATAAGTTCATAAGTTATAGGGACAGAATTAGGCCATTCAGCCCATCATGTCTACTGCCATTCAATCATGGCTGATCTATCTTTCCCTCTCGAAGGTATTTATTCACAAAATGCTGGAGTAACTCAGCAGGTCAGGCAGCATCTCAGGAGAGAAGGAATGGGCGACGTTTCGGGTTGAGACCCTTCTTCAGACTGAAGAAGGGTCTCGACCCGAAACGTCACCCATTCTTTCTCTCCTGAGATGCTGCCTGACCTGCTGAATTACTCCAGCATTTTGTGAATAAATACCTTAGATTTGTACCAGCATCTGCAGTTATTTTCTTACACTACCTTTTGCTCCACTGCGATTTCTCCTCAAGGTATGTCCATTATCTTTCCCTCTCAAAGCCCATTCTCCTGCCTTCGCCCCATAACCCCAGACACTAATCAAGAATTGGACCCTCTCCGAGGCCAGTACACCCGTCCTCAGATATGGGACCAAAACGGCTTACAATACTCCAAACGTCAACATTCTACACTCAAGGGAATACAACCTGGCCTCATAATTGAACCCTTAAGATTGCTGTGCAATTCTTTTGCATCTGCTGAAATCTTCTCCGAAACAGAATGCTGGACCATGCTGCTACAGAACTGATGCAACACTTCATTGGTTTTATAGTCCAAACCCCTTGAGATAAAGGACAACATTCCATTAGTCAATTTGATTACTTTATGTACCAGTGCACTAGCTTTCAGTGATTTGTGTCCATGGATACGAAAATCCCTTAATCCCCTCAATATCCTTGTTTCCATCAATTCTAACATATGTTCCTGGTTCTGTAACCTTGCATTATCTCACACCAGCCCCAGTTTGCCTCAGATATGTCCAAGTTCAATGTCTAGTCAAAGACCTCTAAATGCATGGAAATTAAAAATTAAAAATAACAAAAAATTTCCAAATGATGAGGTTAAATTTTATTTTGTGTGTATATTTTGTATTGTAGCAGTTGGCCCTTAAATTTTGTTTACCTTTGATCACATTCAAATTCATCCTATACAGAAAGATGAAGAAATTAATTCTCGGCTATCTATATACTAAAACTCTCGTTTGTTTGTTTGTTTGTTTGTTCCTGAACTACAGCCAAAACGGTACACGATAGCGCAACAATTTTAGGCCCACCTTACTCACCTCATCACTTTGGTGCCAATGGAAGAAGTTTCATTGAAATCGGTGTTATATTTTTAAAGTTATTCACATTTTAAAATTCAAAAATCTATCTCCTAGGGAAGGGGGGGAAGGAGGGGAGGAGAGGGGGAGGGAGGGGGGAGGAGAGGGGGAGGGAGGGGGGAGGAGAGGGGGAGGGAGGGGGGAGGAGAGGCTGCTGCACCAATGCAGGAGAGGTTTAGGCCCAATGGGTCCACTTGGTCTAGTTTGTTCTAAATACACAATATGGTTTTGGCAGCACATTGTACTCGGGTTTCATACTTAGTTTCCATTGAAATCAATGAGATTCTATTTCAATGTGTTACCATGTTGTGCATTTGGCTTGATACTAGGGCCATATTTCTATCTGACCAACCCTACATTTAGGTGCAAACCATCAATAAAAGCTGCTCAAGTCTGCAGCCATCTATAAAAAGATTTTTTTTGTACAATTGGACCCATTCAACAAAACAACAGAAGCACACACCACATCAGCAATATAGCTGCCGGCACACCAGTGTTCTGCTGGAGTCTGCAGTTTTTCTTCATTCCTCTAGCTTTCTAGTTATGGAGGTGAAGGTTCTCACATTTATTTTGTCTCATGGACTATAATAAATGGTACATGGGGAAATCTACCTGGTGCTGACTGTTCTTTTCTGTGGCCAGCGTGAATGCTATAAACTCACCGTACAATGAGTGAGAAATGATCTCTCTTTTAAAATGCTGACCACAGTAGAATGAAGGACTATTAACATTCCAATCGAGACCTCCAGCGAAGTGGTTGATGCTTCGGAGAGAGCAAATAAAGGTGAACTTCAAGCGAGCTGAGTGTTTGCGCACCAACCTTTCGCGAACCAATAGCTGAGGTATCGCAGGGAACCTGTGGCTTGCTGACGTTTATCTGATAACCTGTTTGGCTCCTTTGGGACCACCTCTCGGCTACACACTGTGAAGAACTCTGCAAATAGCTTGGGCGGTCAACCAGAGTTTACATATGACTGGCGGAGCAAGATATAAGGAAAACAATTGGAGGGAAGTTCAGGGGGGTAACAAAGTCACCCAACGAGTTATGTCAAGTCAGATCAAGTCAATTTTATTTGTATAGCACATTTAAAAACAACCCACGTTGACCAAAGTGCTGTACATCAGTTCAGGAACTAAGAACGAACATACAATGGCACACAAACATAACAGCACATACATAAACAGTTCACAGCACCCCCTCAGAGGGCCTCAAATGCTAGGGAGTAGAAATAGGTTTTGAGCCTGGACTTAAAGGAGTCGATGGAGGGGGCAGTTCTGATGGGGAGAGGGATGCTGTTCCACAGTCTAGGAGCTGCAACCGCAAAAGCGCGGTCACCCCTGAGCTTAAGCCTAGACCGCGGGATAGTCAGTAGCCCCAAGTCGGCCGACCTGAGGGACCTGGAGATAGAGTGGTGGGTTAGAAGATTTTTGATATGGGGGGGGTGGGGGGGCAAGCCCGTTTAGGGCTTTGTATGTGAATAGGAGGAGCTTGAAGTTGATTCTGTACTGTACTGGGAGCCAGTGGAGAGAGGCCAGAATCGGGGTGATGTGATCCCTTTTACGGGTACCCGTCAGAAGTCTCGCTGCGGCGTTTTGGACCAATTGCAGGCGGGACAGGGATGATTGGCTGATCCCGGTGTATAGGGAGTTGCAGTAGTCTAGGTGGGGGGAAATGAATGCGTGGATGATTTTTTCAACGTCGTCAAATTGGAGGAATGGTTTGATTTTAGCTATAGTACGACGCTGGAAGAAGCTGGCTTTTACCACAGCGTTGACTTGCTTGTTAAACTTTAACGGCAGGTAGGACTTCCATTTCACATTTGCAAAGTACCTGGATGGGTATTTTAAGTTACCTTTGACCCACAGGGTTATGGAGTTTAGTCTCACTCCAGACACTTGTGCATCTTAGTTTAGTTTAGTTTAGTTTAGTTTATTTTAGTTTATTTCACGTGTACCGAGGTATAATGAAAAGCTTTTTGTTGTGTGCTAACCAGTCAGTGGAAAGACTACAGAATGACAATGAATGAACGTTTATTGGCCAAGTATGTACACTTACAAGGAATGTGCCTTGGTGCTCCGCTCGCAAGTAAACAACACGAACATACAGCAAACAATTAAGAATAATGCATAAAACATTAAAACATTAAGAAGACACATTACGGTTTAAACATGTGTGCAATAAAGCAGAGCAAAAAGAGACTGCAGACTTTTGGTTATTGAGTAGAGCTACTACTCGTGGAAAAAAGCTGTTTTATGTCTGGCTGTGGCTGCTTTGACAGTCCGGAGTCGCCTTCCAGAGGGAAGTTTGAGCTGTCCACAGCATACAGATACCCCATAAAGGGAATAACGTTTAGTGCAAGATAAAGTGCAGTAAAGTCCAATTAAAGATAGTCCAAGGCTCTTCAATGAGGTAGATGGTAGCTCAGGACCGCTCTCTATTGTTGGTAAGATAGTTCAGTTGCCTGATAACTGCTGGGAGGAAACTGTCTCTGAATCTGGAGGTTTGCAGTTCTGTACCTCTTGCCTGATGGGCGAGGTGAGAAGAGGGAGTGACTGGGGTGAGAATCGTCCTTGATTATGCTGGTGGCCTTGCCGAGGCAGTGCGAAGCTTCGATGGAACGGTACTAAGGCTGAGAGTGGTGTGTACCAAAGGAATGCTGCTCTGTCAGCGATGTGTTGGATTTACTTTAGATTTTGCACTTAATTGAATCTATGACTGCTCTGTCAGATGGTGCCAATATGAAAGAGAGCAGTGGAGTTATCCCTGGTGTCTTAACCAATGATCAATGTAACCAGATGATCTGGTAATGTTAGAAACAAGGAACTGCAGATGTTTGTTTACAAAAAAAAGAGAAAACAAGTGCTGGAGTAACCCAGCGGTTCAGGCAGCATTTCTTGGAGAACATGGGTAAGTGACGTTTCAGGTCAGGACCCTTCTTCAGAGTCAGAGTCTGAAGAAGGGTCCTGACCCGAACCGTCGCCTATTGAGTTAAGTTCGAGTTTAGTTTATTGTCATGTGTACTGAGGTGTAGTGAAAAGCTTTTGTTGCGTGTTAGCCAGTCAGCGGAAAGACTGGACATAATTACAATCGTGCCATCCACGATGTCCAATTACATGAGAAGGGAATAACGTGAATAACGTTTAGTGCGAGATAAAGTCCGATCAAAGATAGTCCGAGGGTCTCCAATGGGGTAAATAGTAGCTCGGGACTGCTCTCTAGTTGGTGGGATGGTTCGGTTGCCTGATAGCAGCCTATCCGTTCTCCAGTGATGCTGCCTGACCCGCTGAGTTACTGCAGCTCTTTGTGTCTTGATCTGGTAATGTTGCTGTTTGTGCATTTACTTTTTGGGTACAAAGTGCTTTCAGATAGGCTAAGGGTGCCATAGAAATGCACGTCATTCTTTCTTTTATTTCTGTCCGTCCACTGACTTTGAATGAGTGGTATTCAGTAACAATTCTTTCTGTAAGATGTTTAACAAAAGCATAAAACCCGAAAGGCAGATGCTGCAATGTAGCTATCGTTCCCGATTAGCATATTGTGAATATATTAATTCATCACCCATTGAAATCAAATGTTGCATTAGAGCATATGCATTTGTTTAATCGTCAACAGTATGGGGAAAAAACGACTCCCAACAATGCCACATTATGAATTCTTGCCTTCAGCTCTTTTTTTTTCAATCTGTTCCTTTAACAGAGACTTTCCTCGTTCCAATGAAGGGAGGAACATGATATTGGGGTAGCAATGATAGTAGTCATTTCATTCGCAGTCTTTTCAACCATCACAATGTTATTCTGTATTCGATTGTTTGTTGGAATGGATTAATTTTTGTTTACAGCTCTCGTTTTTAATAATAATTAAAAATACAATTCAAGACGGCTTCCTCTTAGGCTCCATCAGGCTCCTGAATACTGCACAATGCTATCCTCAATAACTATGATCTACAATAGACTGTGCCTTTGGCTGCACTAAACACTTTGATCTTGCACTATTATAGTTACCTAGTATTTTGGTTACTAATTTATCATTTTATTAGTGTATATTTATCTGTGGGTTTAAACGGCGTTTACAGGCATGTTAAGCTGCAGGAAGTAAGTATGTCATTGTTCCATTGCCGATATAAATGCCAGTTCAACACTCTCGACTCTTGTCGCACATAGTTGCTGAGAGGTGTACATTCTGCTGCAAATACTGATGTTGCCCCTGAAAGGAAACCTGGAATTGGACAACTTTCCTTGCTCGCTCCACTCCTAACAGTACAGAAATCTCTTGTTTTGTTAAAATGCAAACTCAGCCATTCTGAATGAACCAATTCAATCAACTTTAGTTCTTGTTACATGTTTACGGATGCAGAAAATCAGTATTTAAAGGGTCAATTGAAATTAAATCTGTTAACGTTTTTTTAGTTTGTAAAATACCAATGGAAATATATTTACCTGCAATCTTATTATATCTTCCACTGTCTTGGTTTTGGAATTAATTAATTACCACATGCATACATATATTCTTCACAGCCTCTCAAACAAGATTTTCTTTCTTTATGTGTAGCTGCCGAACATATATATCTTGCTAGTTTTTAAGTTATCTGGCATGTGTCTAAGTTCTAATTCCACTAAAACTTCTACAAATAGCTAATACGGTAGAAATTGTGTTTGTTGGACTTCTGTATCTTGTATGAAGTTTTAAAATTTAATTAAGACAACAAGCAATGGACGAACAAGCAACTTTGATCTTTGATGCAGACATAAAATATTCCGATGTTATCTCTCTCTTTTTTAAAAAAAGCAAATTATTTACCTTGTTTTTAAAGAACCAGTTCCACTAAGATGTAGATTTGAAGCCATAACATTTGGGTATGCAGTGTGCATATTTTAGTATCCTTTGTGAAATTACTCATTTTCATTCACCACTCATCCACCCCACCCCCAGCATCTGAAATCCTACAGTAGCTAAACGCCCAGTGTGTGACAATGTCAGTGCAGACTTTAGTTCTGGTGAAGTCGAATGAATTCATGATTGTTCCTGCCCGATATGTTCCTCTAACGCTCAAACTCAGCATCGTACTTCAGGTTTGTGTTAGCACAGGATTCTGAGCAGACTCGGTGGGCCGAAGAGCCTGTTTCTGCACTGTATCTCTAAAGTCTGAAGTAAAAGTCTACTGACGAGCCACCAGCTTCAGTGGTCCGATCTCAGACCTGAGAAACAGGCTTTTGGCCCTACCCTGTTGACAATGTAGAAAGTAAATTCTTAAGAAAAGGCTTGGAATCTCTTGTATCTTCCTTCTATTTAATGTAGCATGTACTGCCAATTTGCCTGTACCAACCTAGCAATGCTTAAGACCCAAGCTGTAAAAGCAAAAAAATGATTTCCCCAGAAGTCAAGAGTGTTTAATTGTCATTGGTACTGGCAACAGAATGGTGAAATAAGTACTTGGTGGAGTTTGTACATAAAAAGTTAATAGATTAATATTGCTGTAACGGCGCAGTGCAAGTTGTATGATGCAATCAGATTGACCAAATATACCATATATTTCCAAATATTTATCTATATATTTGCAAAAGCTGTTCTGCTGGAAGGTCAACTCTGAGACATTAACTCTGATGGTTCAGAACAATTCAGAGCCGTGTCAACTCTGATTTGTTCTGTACCTTTTCATACCTCGAGTTTCCCTTTGCCTTGACTCTCAGTCTGAGGAAGGATCTCGACCCAAAACGTCACCTACTCCTTTTCTCCATAGATGCTGCCTGACCCGCTGGGTTACTCCAGCATTTTGTGTCTACCTTCGGTGTAAACCAGCACCTGGTTAGATGCACCTGGGAGTTAGATGTGGCCCTTGTGGCTAAAGGGACCAGGGGGTATGGAGAGAAGGCAGGTACAGGTTACTGAACTGGATGATCAGCCATGATCATATTGAATGGCGGTGCAGGCTCGAAGGGCCGAATGGCCTACTCCTGTACCTATTTTCTATGTTTCCTTCATACACATGAACTCTGTTTGCAATAATTGTTTTTGTTTTCATTCCGTATTGTGTTTTTTCTAACCCTCCTGCAATGGAACTCCTCAAATCATTCCCCTTAACTTGCCAATTCACCATTCATTTGGATTTTGGATAACATGACTAGATCTAAAATCGTCTTGGACTTTGCAATCCAGTTGGACTGACAGCTCGGACAGATATATCTAAAGTTACCTAAAGATAGACAGCGTATGTCAAAGCTGGATCTTTCTCTCTCCGCTGCTGCCTATTAACCTGCCCAACCCCAGTCTCCTATTGACTGAATCTCATAAAAATCTGATGTATTCCAGACTTCTGAATACACCAGAATCATTCGCATGTCAGTTTACCCAGCAAACTTGGTGTCAGTTAAATCCATAATAGATTTGTTTTAAGACGATTTCCAATATCCAGTGATTCAGTGTAAATAACAAGTTATCTGCAACTGGCCTGTTTGCTACAATCTTCCCTGGAAATTGTAAAAAATAACCTCAAAGAAGAATAATGTAGCCTTATTTTTTACTCCCCAAGTTTAATGGTTTTGCGGGCAGCTATTCTTCATGGTATGCTATAAATTGGAGACAAAATTTTTTTCTAATGGCATGAAATTGTTCAAAAACGTGACATCGGTATGTGTTGTTTGAAATCGCAATATTAGTTTAATCCATTGGTAATAATAGCAAAGTTGGAAGGTTTGTACATAGTTCAGCAAGGCATCATGTTAGCTCTGAACATTGTCTTCATCTTTTCAATCTTTTGATCATGGATCAATGGTATCAGCTTGAGATGCCCTTTGTGTTATGGTAGTGTAAGAAAATAACTGCAGATGCTGGTACAAATCGAAAGTATTTTTTCACAAAATGCTGGAGTAATTCAGCAGGTCAGGCAGCATCTCAGGAGAGAAGGAATGGGCGACGTTTCGGGTCGAGATATTAATTTCTCACTCCTTTGTCTATTTGGATCAATTTCACTGAATGGCAATTTCTGAATTATCTGAACTGGAGGATACCAAGTTATAATGAAGACTGCAGCACAGAACTGGAGAATGCTGTCGTGTCCAAGTCACTGCCACCTCTTTTGGTTGCTTGTCTGTTAGTCTAAGGGAAATTCAACATGAATACAGGCCCTTCAGTCCGCCAAGTGTGATCTGACCATCAAGTATCCATTTGCACTAACTCTATCCTATCCCATTCTATTCTCCCTATATTCCCATCAACTCTCCCAGGCTCCCCACTCACCCACACACTAGGGACAATTTACCCAGGCCAGTTCCACTAACAACTCTGTAAGGGCATGAAGACCCCTTTCACCATTAGGATGTAAAATAGTTTGAACTGGTGTGAAGGCATGTCATGAATGTGTTTTGTGACATGCCTTTGTACTCCTTAATCGATATTACTTTGATTGTTTCAGCTTATCCGTAGTAGAAGAAAGGTAACCCATCTATGAAGGAAACCTAGACAAAACGAATGCCAGCAGGTTTGACATGGCATGGATAGAACTGAAGTCCATTTTGGCTGTGGTTTTTTGATTATAATCATTATATTTATACTTGTTTATATTTTGGCAGCCATTGTCCAGCTATTAAAGATAGACAGACAAGTTGTGAAAATGAGCTCTCTTGCGTGAAAAGGTGTTGGAATTTTCTGAATGGTTTTATTTCAAGTCTTGCAGAGGGTGATGAATCTCCAGAAAGCACAACTCCAGCGAGCTACGGAAGCTAGAACATTGGGGGTCAAGTGAAAGAGGATGTGGATAAATGTCTGAAAGTTCAGGGAATTGAGAGCTGTGGGGAACTGGCACGGAAGAGGAGTTGAGGCCTCGTGGCAGATCCGCCACATAATCTACCAGTGATTGTGCGGCCTACTCTTTCACCTATTTTCTTGTGTTCTGCTCTGGAGAGATAGACTAGAGCCCCCAAGTCAGAAGAAAATCCCTTGGAAACGACTGCCTGTGTGAGCAATATTTTCACAGTAGAATCTTGCTGGTTGTGATTTTTTTTTTACACACAGTGATATCTGGAGTGTGGCAGCCATTTTGGCAACCTTGAAATGACTGGATCGATGATGTGCTTGGTGGTAGTTTAACAACCTGCAGTCGTCATTTACATTGGCCAGAATCCAGTAGAGAAATGGTAGCAAGAGTGAAAATGGCTGTTGGAATAAATGGAGAGGTTTTCTTTTGTTAATAAACAGCAGGCCAGCTACATACTGTACAAAACAATAAACTGCTGATGGAATTCAGCAGGTTAGACAGCAAATGTGGAGGGAATGGACTCATGATATTTTGGGTCTGGACTCTTCTTCAGACTGACAGAGAGGGGGGGGGGAGAAAGCTCCCCGGCAAGTGATAGGTGGATACTGGTGAGGGGAGGTGATTGGTTGGATTAAGTGACAAAGGTTAAAGGTTAGAAGGCACAAAAGGGTATCAGATCAGGAGAGTAGAGGAGGAATGGAATGTAAAACCAGAGGCAAAAAAACAGATTGCTGGAGAAACTCAGTGGGTCAGGCAGCATCTGTGGAGGAAAATGGACAGGCGACCTATCGGGTCAGAACCCTTCTTCAGACTGATGTGACTGCAGGATTTCTAAACACACCCATGACAACTAAAATGCCCCATTTAAACTAATCCCATTTACCTATGTTTTGCCCGCATCCTGCTAAACCTTTCTTATCCATGTACCTGTTCAAATGTATTTTAAATGTTATAGTACCTGCCTCAACTACTTTCTCTGACAGTTCGTTCCATATTCCCACCATCTACTGGGTGAGAAAGTTGCCCCTTGGGTTCATATTAAATCTTTCCTCTCTCACAAACCTATGCCCTCTAGTTCTAGAATCCTCTACCCTGAGAAAGGGACTCCACGTTCAACTTATCTATTTCCTCATGATTTTATAAACCTCTCCCTTCAGCCTCCTGTGCTGGAATAAAGTCTAGCCTGCCCAACATTTCCCAATAGCTCAAGCTCTTGCGTCCTGGCAAAATCTTCACAAATCTCTGCACCTTTTCCACCTTAGTGGCATCTTTCCCATAATAGGGTGACCAACACAGAACACAATACTCCAAGTGCGGCACAGTGTCGCAGTGGTAGATTTGCTGCCTTACAGTGCCAGAGACCCGGGTTCCATCCTCACTATGGGTGCTGACGGCACACAGTTTGTACGTTCTCCCCGTGACCTACATGGGTTTTCCCCGGGATCTGGTTTCCTCCCACACCCCAAAGACGTACAGGTTTGTAGGTTAATTGGCTTGGTAAAATTGTAAACGTGCGTGTAGGATAGTGTTAGGTGTGGGGTTCGTTGGTCGGCAACGACTCTGCGGACTGATGGGCCTGTTTCTGCACTGTATCTCTAAACTAGACTAAAGTGCGACCTTACCAACGCCTTGCACTTGAATTTAAGTCTGTCGGTATTTCCTAAGATTCAAAATGTTCCTGTTTGCCACAACAATGCTTCAAATGCCTTGGCTATTGGATTCTTGGCTGAGGTCACCGGCTTAATTTTGTTTGTCTGGAAGTTGGATTATGGATTTTCTTGCACTAGAAGTTCAATTTCAATGAAAAGTCAGGTATGAGGACGTGCGGTCACCCGAGCATGAAGCTCTTTGACAAATGATATGCTCAGCAGTTCTCCGTTTTGCTGTTGTCTGCATCCTGCTGTGAAAAATCTCCTATTTAATGCATTTGTTTTATTAAGAACCTGTATGTTGCTTTGTCATGACGGGGCCTGCATGAACCAACATGTCGTCCGCATCCCGTTCTGACATCTTTGCTTTCTTTTGACCCCTCCAGGATCGGCATATTATGACAACGTTCGCCCGTTGGCTTACCCCGACTCGGATGCCGTGCTAATCTGCTTTGACACCAGCCGTCCAGAGACCCTAGACAGTGTTTTAAAGAAGGTTGGTGCCTGCCTGTAGTCATATCATATCATATCATATATCTACAGCCGGAAACAGGCCTTTTCGGCCCTCCAAGTCCGTGCCGCCCAGTGATCCCCGTACATTAACACTATCCTACACCCACTAGGGGCAATTTTTACATTTACCCAGCCAATTAACCTACATACCTGTACGTCTTTGGAGTGTGGGAGGAAACCGAAGATCTCGGAGAAAACCCACGCAGGTCACGGGGAGAACGTACAAACTCCTTACAGTGCAGCACCCGTAGTCAGGATCGAACCTGTGTCTCCGGCGCTGCATTCGCTGTAAAGCAGCAACTCTACCGCTGCGCTACCGTGCCGCCCTGAAGTCGTCTGAAGGAAGCAGACAGGTCGTGTTCGACGTGGCTGGAAGGCAGAAATTACTTATTAGTTTAGTTTAGTTTAGAGATACAGCGCAATAAGGCCCTTCGGCCCACCGACCAGCGATCCCCACTCATTCACACTATCCTACACAAAATGCTGGAGTAACTCAGCAGGTCAGGCAGCATCTCAGGAGAGAGGGAATGGGTGACGTTTCGGGTCGAGACCCTTCCTCAGTCTGAGGAAGGGTCTCGACCCGAAACGTCACCCATTCCCTCTCTCCTGAGATGCTGCCTGACCTGCTGAGTTACTCCAGCATTTTGTGAATAAATACCTTCGATTTGTACCAGCATCTGCAGTTATTTTCTTACACACTATCCTACATACATTAGGGCCAATTTTAAAAAACATTTATACCAAGCCAATTAAACCTACAAACCTGTACGTCTTTGGAGTGTGGGAGGAAAGCCGAAGTTCCTGGAGAAAACCCACGTGGTCACGGGGAGAACGTACAAACTCCATACTGGCTGCACCTGTAGCCAGGATCGAACCTGGGTCTCTGGTGCTGTAAGCGTTGCAAGGCTCCAACTCTACTGCTGCGTCACCGTGCTGCCCACGTCTTGTAAATGTTTTAGCAACATTAATTTGCACATAGGCAATAGACAATAGACAATAGGTGCAGGAGGAGGCCATTCGACCCTTCGAGCTAGCACCGCCATTCAATGTGATCACGGCTGATCATTCTCAATCAGTACCCCGTTCCTGCCTTCTCCCACATTTGAGTGTTTTTTCTGTCTATGCTATTGTTATCTAGATTTTAATATAAGGAATATGTGCACTAACAAGTTTGTTCAAATGGTAAACCCACTTACCTAATCAATGGGGGAGTCCAGAACCAGGGGCCACAGTTTAAGAATAAGGGGTAGGCCATTTAGAACAGAGATGAGGAAAAACTTTTTTAGTCAGAGAGTTGTGAATCTGTGGAATTTTCTGCCTCAGAGGGCAGTGGAGGCCAATTCTCTGAATACATTCAAGAGAGAGCTAGATAGAGCTCTTAAGGATAGCGGAGTCAGGGGGTATGGGGAGAAAGCAGGAACGGGGTACTGATTGAGAATGATCAGCCATGATCACATTGAATGGCGGTGCTGGCTCGAAGGGCCGAATGGCCTACTCCTGCACCTATTGTCTATTGTCTATAAACAAGGTAACCAAATTATTTCTACAGGGTAATTCACAAAGTGCTGGAGGAACTCAGCGGGTCAGGCAGTAACTCAGAAGAACATGGATGGGTGACGTTTCGGGTCTGGACCCTTCTTCAGACTTTCCTTTGTAAACCAGCATCTGAAGTTCCTTGTTTCTAAATTTCTACAGTGCAGTCTTTAACGTAGCTTCAGAGCAGTCTCTTGCTAGTAATGTAAAGCATAGAAAGTACATATCTTGGGTGGAAAGGTGGTGTTGTAGATCTCATATTGGAGTACTTTAGTAAAGTCCAGAAGCACAAGCATGATGGAACAAATAACAAGGAAAAACCTGATAGAAGTATATAAAATTAAGAGGCATAGATAGAGTAGACAAAGAACCTTTTTCCCACGGTGGGAATATCAATGACTTGGGGGCACAGGTTTCAGGTGAGTGAGGCAAAATTTAAAAGAGATGTGCAGGGTACGTTTCTTTTACCCAGAGTGGTGGAGGCCTGGAACGTGCTGCCAAAGGTGATGATGGTGGCAAAGGCAGATACGGTAGTGGTACTGGAGAGGCTTTTAGATAGGCACATAGATATGCAGAGAATGCAGGGATATGGATCACATGCAGGCAGAGGAGATTAGCTTAACCTCCTCTGTCCCTCCCTTCCCCTCCTCCTTCCCAGATCTCCCTCTGTCTTCCTGTCTCCACCTATGTCCTTCCTTTGTCCCACCCCCGACATCAGTCTGAAGAAGGGTCTCGACCCGAAACGTCACCCATTCCTTCTCCCCCGAGATGCTGCCTGACCTGCTGAGTTACTCCAGCATTTTGTGAATAAATCAATTTGTACCAGCATCTGCAGTTATTTTCTTATATAACCTGGTATCATGTTTGGCACAGACATTGTGGGCCGAGTGGCCTGCACCTGTTCTGTGCTATTTTATGTTACCGCCATCGTTTTGCGATTAAAATTTAGTTTATTTTTTAAACAACATCTTAAAACTTAAAAGTGCTTTCTTTTCTGAAAGATTGGTTGCATATCTGTGTGCAAATGAACAAATGTGCGAGAATTTTTTTAATCATATAATTCTGGAACCCGTCATGAATAAAGTCCGTAGGTAATGAAAAGTATCCTTGAACTTTACTCCTGATGCCCGAACGTATTTTGAGGCCCAAACTTTAATTTTGAATGAAATGTTGAAATGGTAATTTTGGGCAGTGCTACAAATAGAAACTAATTCCAGCCTGAGGGAATGGTGTACCTCTGGAGATACTGTCATTTAGATTGAGGTGATAAAACAGGACTTTATGAAAATTAATGTCTGAACGCAATTCACAAAAGAACGTATAAAAACTGGTACCTGGTGGAAAAGAGTGAGAAATAATACTTACGAAAGAACATTTCAAGCTCTCGTATCTCCGTATCTCTGTGACATGTTTTTTATAGGGTCATGTGAACTTCTTATAATACTCTCCATTTCAAGTCCGCTGCTTCCTTGGCATTCAAATGTGTCAGTCACAGCTTTAATAAGGGGCATAATCTCCAAGGCTAGAAACGAGAATATGCTGCTTTCAGACAAAAGGTCAGATCCGAAATGTTAATTTCTCTTCCTGCGGTTGTGCACTGCTCGAAGTGTTTCTGGTCACTGTTGTGATCGTGTTCGACATATGCTATTTTGTGGTAGGAAGGAACTCCAGATGCCGGTTTACACCGAAGACAGAAACAAAATGCTGGAGTAACTCAGCGAGTCAGGCAGCATCTCTGGAGAGAAGGAATAGATGACGTTTCGGGTCAAGACCCTTCTTCATCATACCCAATAGAAACGAAAGGTCCAAAGAGGGTAGAAGGGGGCAGTCCAAGAGGAGGGGGGTCGGTGGAGACGAGAGAAGGGGTCATCACTGGGTGGTGAGGATTCTTTCCCCTTATTTCCCCTTATTTTTATCCTTTTTTATTCAGGAATGAAATGGATTATTGCAGGGCATTAGAAGGAAATAGTCAAGTACAGAAATGAGCTCTCTCTCCCTGATACTACTCTTGCCTTCTGCCTCTCACTGGGGAAGTTGTAGGCAGAAGCACATTCCCTGTACTAATGCCCCAGAGTGGACTTGAGGCAGTGCCAGTTAGAACAGATGTGGAATGAACACATCTGGTGGCAGATCATCCAACTTGGGAGAAGAATGAGGCAAGAGAGTCAAGAGCCACTCCATTGTCATACAGGTCCAGGCAACTGGTGATAAACAATAGACAATAGGTGCAGGAGTAGGCCATTCGGCCCTTCGAGCCAGCACCGCCATTAAAATGTGATCGTGGCTGATCATCCACAATCAGTACCCCGTTCCTGCCCTCTCCCCATACACCGTGACTCCACTATCATTAAGAGCTCTATCTAACTCTCTCTTGAAAGCATCCATAGAATTGGCCTCCACTGCCTTCTGAGGCAGAGAATTCCACAGATTTATAACTCTGAGTGAAAAAGTTTTTCCTCATCTCTGTTCTAAATGGCCTACCCCTTATTCTTAAACTGTGGCCCCTGGTTCTGAACTCCCCCAACATTGGGAACATGTTTCCTGCCTCTAGCCTGTCCAATCCCTTAATAATCTTATATGTTTCAATAAGATCCCCTCTCATCCTTCTAAATTCCAGTGTGTACCAGCCCAGTCGCTCCAGTCTTTCAACATACGACAGTCCCGCCATTCCGGGAATTAACCTAGTGAACCTACGCCGCACTCTACTCTACGCTGATCTATTTAATCCGGAACAAAATTCCCTGCTCCCCCCCCAGGAAGTCCCCCCAAAAATGTGGCCCCCATTCTGAGTGAGGTGGACAATCTCAACTTCAGGACTTCCGTGGCCGATCGGAGGGTTGAATTTGCCCCCCCTGCGGTAGGGGCTCTGGAACTCCACCCCGGCCTGAGCCGGCAGATCATAGCTGCCCTCTGTTGCCGACTTTGCGGGCCGGTATCTCGGCCCTCCCCCCCCCCCCCCCCCCCCCATGACCATGACGTCTGTCGGTCCAGCAAAACAGATGATCCAGAAAGGCCCAGGAACCAGAAAGGTGCTGGGAAATTGGTGGTGGACCTGCATGTACCACCATTGGAGCAAGTCAGCTTTTACCTGCTGCAGCAGAACAGGCCCCTAATCTCAATACATGCACTTAATAAATAAACAATTTAAAAAAATCAATAAATTCACAATACAACTACAAAAAACAGTCATTGTTAGAGTAACCGAGATGCCGTGGAGAAGGGCATAGTTGCTGAGGTTGGTGTTGTGTTTGTCTTTAAAAGCCTGATGGTTGTTGAGAAGCAGCTGTTCCTGAACCTTTCAGTCACGGTTTTCAGGCTCCTGTACCTTCTTCCCGATGGTAGAAGTGAGAGGAGAGCATGGCCTGGGTTAGTTGGGTCTTTGATGTTGGATACCTGTTTGAGGCAGCGGCTCCTCCAGCCTCCTTCAACGGTGGCGATGTCGATGGACCAGGCAATTGCTGTAAACTCCATCCGGAGGTGAATAGGCAGGCTAACATCAAGCAACTTGTAAAATCCAGTCGCAAGGAAAAAGATATTAGAGAAATCCTCAGGGCTGAAGGCAGACAAATCATCAGGACTCGATTATTTTCCACCCCCAAGGGTTTTGGAGGGAAATGTCTCAAGGATGGTGGATCCATTGGTGAAATTTTTCAAAACACACTAAATTTCAAGGGGGGTAGCAGAGATGAGGAGACAGCCAGTGTGACCCCTTCGCTCAAAAATGTCTACAGTCTGCAATGAGATGGGTTGGGAGATCGGGACTTTGGCCTTAGGTTATAGGGAGGACTGTTCAATATCGGATTATAGAGGGAAAGAAGCTGTTCCTGGATCTGGATATATGTGTCTTTCAAGCTTTTATATCTTCTGCCCGAAGGGAGAGGGGAGAAGGGGGACTGAGTGGGATAAACTGTTGTGGTTTTTCTATTTCAGAACATTTTGAAAAGCTACCGTTTGTACATGAGGAAATACCTTGCCTTCAACGGCAAGTCCTGGATGCAAGTTGTGCCAAATTCTGCCTTTCAATAACGTAGACGTGGGAATTTCTGGCCTATTGGTCCAGTTAATCCTGCCAGCTGAATCTGTACAAACACCTTTTTACCCAATCATCCTCTCTGTACTGTGTTGTACAAAAAAATGGCGGTGATGCTCGGCATCAAACAAAGAGTATTCAGATCGGCGATGCATGTTTCAGACATGAGTGAATGTAACTCCCTTGTGACGGGCATTTTAGGATTAATAGTTTGAGTTGCAGTTTGACTCAATGACACAATCAACGTCTGAGAGCACTTTACTTCTTTATGAGATCGTCTCATTATCCCGTGCCTCGCGTGTCTCTCTGCTTTATATAAGATTCATTTTCCCCCCGAAGATTATCCTGCTCTTTAGTGGGATTTTGATAGCACTGTAAAATCGCACCGTGTTAGCATTTGATGCTCTTCCAAGCTGTATAAATCGAAAGTACAACTGCAGTAAATGACACTGCACTGACAGCATTTGTGAACGCTGTAGAAAATGGACATTGGGTTTTAAAAAAATTATATTTTAAAACAAATTTATCGGTTTGGAACTATTAGAACAGTAAGAGTGTATAACGTTTGCAAGAAAAAACCACGGAAGTCAAATTGATTGCGATTACTGGCCTGGAGGTGCAGCTAATTTGAGTTTAGCTGCATTGTGCACTTGGGATTCAGCAGAGAGAAAAGGAATGAACATTTACCTCATGAATTTGTAAGCCTTGGAAAACAAACAGTTTGAGGGGGAAAAAATTGCTCTAATGTGGCCCACAAATGAGTATGAAGTGAGCCGACACCTTGAGTTTGAAGAAGGGCCCTGAACTTAAATATCGCACACCCAAGGAACTGCAGATGCTGGTTTACAAAAACAGACCCAAAGTGCTGGTGCAATTCAGCATGTCAGGCAGCAACACTGGAGAATGTGGATAGGTGATGTTTCGGGTTGGGACCCCTCTTCAGACTGTTGGGGAGGGGGGGGGGGAGAAGGAGGTTGTGAAAGCTGGAAGAGAGGAGGGCTAGGACAAAGCCAGGTAAATGGTGATAGATAGATAGATAGATAGATAGATACAGGAAAGGAGTTTGGATAGGCAGATTGTTGGACAAAGGCCAGAGATGAAACAACAAAAGGTAAAGTGTGAGATAAGGATGGAAGAGGTTAAAATTGTGGAGCCAGAGGAAGGGATATAGGGAGGAGTGAGGGATGAGGAGAAATGGGTGCGAGTCCAGGTGGGGTACAGTGCAGAGTTGGGGTACAACAGGCAGTGAAGAAAGCTAATGGCATGGTGGCCTTCATAATGAGAGGAGTTGAGTATAGGAGAAAAGAGGTCCTTCTGCAGTTGTACAGGGCCCTAGTGAGACCACAACTGGAATATTGTGTGCATTTTTGGTCTCCTATTTTGAGGAAAGACATTCTTGCTATTGAGGGAGTGCAGTGTAGGTTCACAAGGTTAATTCCCGGGATGGCGGGACTGTCATATGATGAAAGAATGAAGCGACTGGGCTTGTATTCACTTGAGTTTAGAAGGATGAGAGGGGACCTTATAGAAACATATAAAATTATTAAGGGATTGGACATGCTGGATGTAGGAAACATGTTCCCGATGTTGGGGGAGTCCAGAGCCAGGGGCCACAGTTTAAGAAAATGAGGTAAGCCATTTGGAACTGAGATGAGGAAAAACGTTTTCACACGGAGAGTTGTGAGTTTGTGGAATTCTCTGCCTCGGAAGGCAGTCGAGGCCGATTCACTGGATACATTCAAAAGAGAGTTAGATAGAGCTCTTAGGGCTAGTGGGACCAGGGGGTATAGGGAGCAGGCAGGAATGGGGTACTGATTGAGAATGATCAGCCATGATCACATTGAATGGCGGTGCTGGCTCGAAGGGCCGAATGGCCTCCTCCTGCACCTATTGTCTTTGTATCTATGGAACAAAAGAGAGTTGTTCCTAGATTACTTACCTAAAATTGGAGAATTCATTGTTCATTCCTTTCGGTTGTAACCTACCCAAGGGAAATATGAGGTGCTGTTTCTCTGGTCATTGATGCTGCCTGACCAGCTGAGTTCCTCCAGCACTTTGTGCGTTTTGCTCAAGATTCCAGCATCTGCAGTTCCTTGTCCCTTGACCCCTATACCTTAAACTGGAAGAAGGCATGTCCTGTGTGGCTATTCTTCTATGCAATCTCTTGAGGACTGTACATTCCTCTCTACCCAATATGCTGTCTAAATTGGCATATGAACAGGTGGGCATATAAGAACATTGAACATAGAACGAGACACAAAGGGCTAGAGTAACTCAGCGGGTCAGGCAGCATCTCTGGAGAGAAGGAATGGGTGACGTTTCAGGTCGAAATCCTTCTTCAGACTGAGCATGGAACTGTACAGTGCAGGAACGGATCTTTCATTTTTGAAACATAGAAGCGTAGAAAATAGGTGCAGGAGTAGGCTATTCGGCCCTTCGAGCCAGCACCGCCATTCAATATGATCGTGGCTGATCATCCAAAATCAGTACCCCGTTCCTGCTTTTTCCCCGTATCCCCTTATGAAGGATATGTTGATGATATTTTACCACAGTTCCTGTACTTACCTCTTGTCACTAATGATGAGTTGCATTAAGACATTTGGAAGGTGCGTACTTTCACTGTTGGAGATGGGTGAGTTGCGCGATATATAAAATCTGTCATTGATCCAGCAAATAAACCAAGCTCCCTCCTCAGCTCCCTTTTGAAAATGGTGCCAGTGTTTACGGAGAGCTTCCATTGTAAATGCCAGCTGCTCTGATGGTCAGCATGGTCTTGATTTGAAAGGGCTTTTGCTGCTATTGAAATTGATGAGAAAAGAAGTCTTGGCAGTTTCTGCATATATCACTGTGATGTTAGCACCAGCATACTAAACCTGAACAACACCATTTCTTGCTGCAGTAGTTCTAATTAAATGTTGCTTTTAAAATTCAGAGCAGAACTAATATACAGGATTAAATTTGCTAAACTGGTACAAGTGTAAAGTTGCTCTAAAGCTAATCAACTATTACATTTTACACAATTGAAAACTGACTGCAATGACTTTAAGGAGAATATATTCTGTTGGTTGGCAGAGTACAGGACACACATTAATTCTGATCTCAGATCTGACGACAGCAACTAGCTAGTTAAGCATCGCGACAGAAATTTCAGTAAAACCCCATTAACCTGCAAATCTGACCAAGCCCGAATACCATCTAGTGCACCAGATGAAGTTTCCTATGCTCCCTTTCCACCCACCAGAGCTGCAGTTCCCTTGAATTAAAACTGAAAATGCTGGAAATACTCAGCAGGTTAGGCAGCCTCTGTGGAATGGGGATCTGAGCTAATGTTTCAGGTCGAAGAGCTTTCAGTCCCGACCCAAATTATAGTCCATCCATGTTGCCCAAAAATGCTGCCTGACCTGCTGAGTTACTCTGGCATTTTGTCTTCTTCGGTTTTCTTGCTCTCCTTGAGGATCCAGTTCCCATTCATTGGGAAGTTTGTTTGAATACTGTGTAACATTTCAAGACAAAAGTAAATTAAAGGTGTGTAGAAAAGAAACTGCAAATACTGGTATACACCGAAGATAGACACAAAATGCTAGAGTAACTTAGTGGGTCAGGCAGCATCTTTGGAGAAAAAGGATGGGTGACGTTTTGGGTCAGGATGTGTTGTGGTATTAATATGGACAACATCCAGTGGTCTGGACATTAATATGGACAACATCCAGTGGTCTGGAAAATCTGCTAATCCAGCACCACCAAGTTCCCTTACACTATGCTGTATCTAGAGATTTTCATGTATCTGAGAAGGAGAAGGGGTTGGAGTGGGATAGCAGGAAAATCAGAATTGTCCAGCAACCCCAAATACAAAATGTTCCTGTTTCTACATCACAAGTAGATGACATTAAACCCAGTGTCCACTGGCTTTGAGTGGTGCTCTCCTACATTGGTTGAACCAACATTGTAGTCATTGGGTGGGCAATGGAAAGGCAACA
Source organism: Rhinoraja longicauda (assembly GCF_053455715.1). Lineage (NCBI taxonomy): Eukaryota > Metazoa > Chordata > Chondrichthyes > Rajiformes > Arhynchobatidae > Rhinoraja > Rhinoraja longicauda. Next base: position 15,394,268 of record NC_135981.1, read on the forward strand.
GACATGCAAATCTGTACAGTGGCAAGGGGCTCCCTCCAGAAGCAAAGAAGATGGACACCCTTAACTGTCTTTAATTCCCTCAGTAACTCCACTCCCCTCTATCTTTGTAACCTCCTCCAAGTATACGACCCTCTGAGATCTCCACACTTCCAATCGCAGTGCTTTTTGCATTCCCACCACGAGTGAACCTACCTTTGGTTCCCATGTCTGTTCTGTCCTGTAACCTCTGTTTCGCTAATTTACTTTCTTCCTTGATGCCACTCCTTAAACCCTGACGCTTTAAGTTTTTGAATATCTGTCATAATTGTTTATATCTGGGTCGCGATCCAAGTTCTGTTTGCTAATGTACTTGTGAAGCTCTGTGGGATGGTTTGGTGTATAACCACGCCATGTAAATGTGAGTTTAATAGTTTGTCTATTGTAGTACTAATGTAACTGGGGTGTTTCTTCCCTTCCGTGGTACATCATCTTGTTCATCAGTCCGATGAAGGGTCGTGACCTGAAACGTCATCTGTCCATTCTCTTCACATATGCTGCCTGACTCACTGAGTTCCTGCAGCACTTTTTTGTTGCAAAATTAATGCTTTCTGCAGATCTTTGAGTTAAATGGATTTTGTTTTACACATGTGAAGTTCACTAAACTTCAGCAGTAGTTACTGCTCATTTCAGTGAATATACCATAGAAATCACCAAGTATCCCTGACACCTCCTTGCGTTTGTGCCAAAACCTAACACAGGAAGGATAAAAAGGGCTGGCTTCAAATAATATTTTTCATTCTAAATCCGGTGTATCTCTTACAGATTTTGCATATCCCTACAAGGCTCAGCAGAGGCAATACAAAAACATGGGCTTAATCTGTTGCTTAGGCAACTGTGATTGAAGCTTAGAACCCGCCAGCTGTTTGATTCAGTGTGTGGTCAGTGAGTTGCTGTTCCCATGGCCGAGCAGGGTTTGCTGGTGTCTCCCGAGATCTGGTTAGATTAGAAGCTTTGACTTTGTGAGGGCACAGGGAACAGGTGAAGAATGAGCAAGGGGTCAGTGTGGGGAGGAGAGTGGTGGCCATTTGTTTTCTCTGCTCGGTTGTTGGTATCCGCAAATTACCTTCCCCTCGGTGTTAATCTCCTGTAACAGCTGGTGTTACTTTCTGGATTTAGCCCGAGCTCTGTTTTCCAGTAATGAGGCCTCCATTCAGCTTCCCCCGTGCGGTAAAACCTACCAGCAACAGACAATGGTCGGATCTGTTCCCCACATCCCCAAATCACCTTAGCTCAACCTTCTGGCTGCAAGTAAATGAGCCTTGTCCATCTGACAACAGTGAACATCAAAACTGTATGTGGACTGGACATTGACATTTGACCTGGATTTTCAGCACAACTGTGAGCAGTCCTCTTAACTATTTCTCCAAAAGTAAAATGTGCTGCAGGCTGTTTCGCCAGCTCACTTTGATGCACACTGTCTCCTGTTCCCACTGGATCTCTACTGAGTCCTCATCAGTTCAGAGTTTCTTTTTTTTTTTTCCCACGATTGAAAACCAAAGAAGTGTGTCAGCTAAATACTGCTTCCTGGTTGATCAGTTCTTTTGTCTTTTGATGCCTTCAAATTAGTCTTTTACCAAGGATCCACAGTGTTAAAGAATTCTCAACCTCTTGAGGGTTTAGGGTCCATGCCTACTAAGGTAGAGGCTCATTCAACAAGTGAGAGAGAGAGAGAGAGGTTTTAAAACCCATTCAAGACCAAGATAGCAGTGGTGTTCCACAGCTCCCAGTATCCACATTCAATCCTGGCTTCCGTTACACTCCCTTTCCTTGAAGTGCTCCAGTTTCTTCCAGCATCCCACAGACGTGCGAGTAGTTTAATTAGAGACGCGAGACGCTGCAGATGCCGGAACCTTGAGGGAAATAAACTCAAGCTCGGCAAGTCAGGCAGCAACTGTGGAGGAAATGGAGGGAACGTGCATCAATCCGAAGATGAGTCCCGAGCCGAAACAATGTCTGTCCATTCCCTCCACAGATGCAGCCTGACCTGATGATTTACTCCAGCTGTTTGGTTCCTGCTGGTAGTTTAATTGGTCTCTCTAATTTGCGTATGGTATAGATGTGTGATGGGAACATCAGGAGTAGTTGTCAATTAAATGGGATAGAATAGGCTACAGGGAAATAAGTAAGCGAATGGGACTGATGAGAGTGCTCTGGGGAAACGGTATAGATTCTCAGGGTTGAATAACTCTGTTGATGTTGTACAGAAATATGGAAAATAAGGGTTCTGCACGTTGGCCTGGGTACCCTGTATTAAGGAATGAGGGGACCCGGCTAGGGGCCTACCGAGAATGAAGGAGCCGGAGGTGCCTGCTGAGAATGAAGGGGGGACCTGGGGAGGGGGGAGGGGGAGGGGGGAGGGGGAGGGGGGGGACCTGGGGAGGGGGGAGGGGGGAGGGGGGAGGGGGGGAGGTAGGGGAGAGTTGTTGCGGCCACGTGCAGTGGCAGGCAGTAGAGGGGAATATTCGGTGAACTTTTATAACTTTGGCGCCAGACACAAGGCGACATTTGCCTACTGCCTAGGTGAAGTCTGCAGTATGATTTTGCTGGGATGCATGCAAAGCAAAGATTATCACTATACCTCGGTACATGTGACAACCTACTATTATTGCAGGAGATTACTCAGAATTCCTCTTCCCAGGTGCTTACTGGAAAACGTAGGGATGTCTGGTGGTCTGGGTCAAATAGTCTATCGTTTTATATACAAATAAGAACTACATGTGAAGCATAAGAAGGTGACCAGATTGAAGATACCTGTAATTAGATGTCACACAAGAAGTTTAACTGTGCAGAGCAATCGACCAGTCAGGATAATTGGCACTGGATATGGAATTCCATAATTTAAAAACCTGGGAAAGGAAGGGCAATGTGGATGCTGAGATTCCAGAACCTGGGATGTGGCCTCAGGATAGTCGGAAAACCTTTAGGAGAGGGATGAAAAGCATTCCATGCAGAGGATGGTAACTCTGAAAATGTCTGCTTCAGAGTACTATGGATCCACAACCATTGATTGTACCCATGGCTGAGATGAATGGACTTTCAGACAATCAGGGTATGAGGGAATATCTGATTACTATCTGGGAACAAATGAAGTACCATTGTGAACATTCATGGAACATAGAACATTACAATTCAGGAACAGGCCCTATGACCCGCAATGTCAGTGACGAACATGATGCTAAGTTAAACTAATCTCAGCTACCTACACATGATCCATATCCTCCATTACCTGCAAATCCACATGCCTATCTAAAAACCTCTTAAATGTCCCCACTGCATCTGTCTCCTCATCACCCTTGGCAATGTGTTCCAGGCAGCCCCCACCTTGTGTAAAATAAAACTTGCCCTGCACATCTGCGATACATTTTGCCTCCCTCGCTTTAAAGCTATGCCCTCTAGTCTTTGACATTTCCATCCTCGGGAAAAGGTTCTGACTGTCCACCATATCCATGCCTCTCGTAATTTTATACACTCCCATCAGGTATCCCCTCAACCTCCAATACAGTGGCACAGTAGTAGAGTTGCTGCCTCACAGTGCCAGAGAGCCGGGTTCAATCCTGACTATGGGTGCTGTCTGTGGAGTTTGTTTGTTCTCCCTGTGACCACGTGGGTTTTCTCTGGGTGCTCTGGTTTCCTCCCACATTTCCTCCCACCTAGTGTGTAGGATGGAACTGGTGTACAAGGGATTGATGGTCGACGTGGACGGTGGGACGCAAGGCCTGTTTCCATGCTATATCGGTAAACTAAACTAGCGCACCAGAGAAAATGATGCAAAGTTTATCCCAAAACTTCTTGTAGCTAATACCCTCTAATCCAGGCAGCCTCCTGATAAACCTTGAATTCTGAATTCAACATTTGAATTCTGATCTGTCACTGGCAGTCATTCCAAAGCTTTATGCAGTCGACAGATAACCAGTTGATGTCATAACAATTAGTCCTGATGGAATAAATCAAATTATGAGCTTTAATCGTGTGGGATTCTGGACGTTCAAGGAAAGCTGTAAATTAATGGCCCAGATGAGAGGCTGGCAACAGTGGGTGAGATGAGCAATCTGTCAGACTCTGAATACAAAAGACATACATTATGAACTTCCTCACAGATCCTATAGTTAGATTTAAGACACTTTTAGATAGGCACATGGAGTTACGGGCAGTGGAGGGATAGGGAGCCCTAGTTGCTGAATATTCACCAGGTGGATATTTAGATTTCCGCTATTTTAGTTGTGATTTTTTTATAAACAAGTCCACAGTCATGTTCCTGTAAATTGAAGCTGCGGAAAGGGACTTTTAGTCGGGTAAAGGTGGCAATGCTGTTGTCTTTAATTTTCCATTCTTTTTGTGTGCGGGAACATGCATCAGGGCAAGGTCCAGTGAACTCCTGATCCATCAATGGTTCAGTGAAGTGACATCCTGCTGGAATGTGTCCAAAGGCGCAAATATTAGGGAGGAATAGTTGCTGACGAGGAGTGTGTGGAAGAGGTCGGGATCCCACTGACACCAAATCGACCCTGCCATCGGTGATGTGTGACCCATCATTGGCAAGTTCCTGCCTCAAATGCCCCCTCTCTACGGGGGCTGCCGTAACTCTAATCCCTTTGCAACTTCCTGAACTGTCAACACTTCTGGGAACCACCAGCAGGAAAACTGAGGGCCTGGGTCACTGCACAGGTCATGGCTCACTGAACAAGGGCTCCTTTGGGGCCACACAGTGCAGTCTGCAGTTCACGGTGTGAGAAAGTAGAGCTGCAGAAAATGGGAAGGGCATCTTCATTAGCAGTCAGGGAGTTGATGTATCTTCAGCCTTGTGTGAAGTGAAGCAAAGGCTAATTGCATGAAATAATATTTCATAAACTGATGCAGCAACAAAGACATTATCACTGGTTAATTTTGTCAGAGAGTAAGATTCTTTTCACACCAGAAGGAATGCTCTGCTGTTTTGTACGCAGTCTCGAATGTAATCGTGTATTGTCTTTCTGCTGACTGGCTAGCACGCAACAAAAGCTTATCACTAAACCTCGGTACACGAGACAATAAACTAAATGAAACCCAACTCTGTTCTACTTTCTAAACAAAGCTTTGAAGGAAATGTAATTATATTTAATTAATGTTGTCCAGAGAGTAGGAGACACTGCCCGGTCCATCACGGATACTGAAGATGGATACCCTACCCTTGAAGAGAAAAAGGCACCCAATATCATCAAAACGCATACCACCCTGATCTCCCTCTTGTCTCATTGCTACCATCGGGAAGAAGGTACAGGAGCCTGAAAACCGTGACCTCCAGGTTCAAGAACAGCTTCTTTCCAGTAACCATTTGGCTCTTGAATACTGCACACACCAACCATTAGAAGCCACAAAGTGCTGGAGTAACTCAGCAGGTCAAGCTGCAGGCCAAGCAACATCTCAAAAGAACATGAATCACATAGAACACTTACCACAACCTAAGCAAATATGATCTTCTATGGACTGTTTTTGGTTTCACTACGGACTTCAGTTTTGCACGATCATGATTTGGTTATCTAGTATTACTGACTATTATATTATTAATTATTATATATTTATCAGTGTAATATTGCATTAGTTGGTCTGTTAAGCTGCAGCAAGCAAGACAGTACTTGCCTCAACTACCTCCTCCGGCAGCTCGTTCCATACACCCACCACCTTTGGTGTAAAAAAAGGTTACCCCTCAGATTCCTAATAAGTCTTTTCCCCCTCACCTTAAACCTATATCCTCTGGTTATCGATTTCCCCTACTTTGGGCAAGAGACTCTGAACGTTTACCCGATCTATTCTTCTCATGATTTTGTACACCTCTATAAGACCACCCCTCACTCCAAAAAATAGAGTCCTAAATGTCTTTATCCTGTAATTTTTAACAAATGATCACTTTAGAATAAAGTTGTTTTTTTAAAATCAGCATATCTAAAAAATCCAATGGATTAGTTGGTTTAAAATCAAAGTGCCAGAGGAAGCTGTTGGGTCGGGCAGCATCTGTGGAGGGAAAGAACAGACAAAGTTTGGGGTCGCGAACCTTCTTCAGACTCCCTTTGGATTACTTGTCTTCAATCCATGCAAGGTCTGACCAGCAGTGTATCGGTCCATTTAAAAAAAAGTTAAAACGTAGTTCATGCTAACTGAACTAGGCAATGAAATAACTTCATCTAGTCTTGAGACCCCCATCTAAACACAAGCAACAGGTAGGTAGTTGCTGATTTAAATTATGAAATCTATTCTCCCAATTAGTAATTATGCCGCATAATCAAAGTCAGGAGGTTTGGAACTACCTGATCTTGAATGTGTGACCCCCTTCTCAGAACATTCCTTCAAAACAGTAATTTTCATAATTATTAAGATTCACTAAATAACTATAGGAGCATAACTTTTGGAACACAGGAACTGCAGATGCTGGAATCTTGAGTAAAACACAGGAAGTGCTGGAGGAACGGCTGGTCAGGCGACCTCTCTGGACGTGCTCAATCTCTAAGTTACTCCAGAACTTTGTTTTTTATTGCCAAGTCAATAGATATTTTTATGGTGGAGATTGGCAGATTCTCGATTAGTCCGGGCTTCAGGGGTTATGGAGAGAAGGCAGGAGAATTGGGTTGAGAGGGAAAGATAGATCAGCCATGATTGAATGGCGGAGTAGACGTGATTTGCCGAATGGTCTAATTCTGCTCCTAGAACCTATGCACACTTTGAAGGTTTGTTATTTCATTGCACCTCAAATGATCTGTTGCTCATTTTGCTGCTTTCTTTTTCCTTTCAGTGGCAAAGTGAGACGCAGGAGTTCTGTCCCAGTGCCAAAGTGTTGGTTGTTGGGTGTAAGATTGACATGAGGACAGATCTGAATATCCTGCGAGAACTCTCCAAGCAAAGACTTATTCCAGTTACGCACGAACAGGTATGTGTGTACATTGTGATACAGAAGGAGGCCATTTGGCCCATTGGTTCCATGCTGGCAGTCCTATCAGTTCCATTTCCCCTTTTTTTTACCTGCAACCTATTCCCTACCTCATGCCCATCATCTCTCCTTGGATTCTTCTATTGTTTATCTACAGAGTAGTCAATTAACATTCCGGCACTTCTTTGGGATGTGGGAAGGAAACTGGAATACTGGGCAGAAATGTGATCACAGGAAGAATGTGGAAACTCTGCACAGTTAGCACCCAAGGTCAAGATTGAACCCAGCTCCACCGTTCTGTAGACTTTCTGCAAAGTATTTTAAACCACTCAGTTCAACGGCTGAGGGAAACACATGCACGACCTGAAAGCTGGGACTTGAGTACCTAAAGCTAATCCGTATTGGGCAGGCGTTTCAGTTAGTGCTTATGAATTCTTTTCTTTACAAAGAACTCGTGGCTGCCTGGGCGCTGGAGTTGCTTTTGCGGTGGCACGGAGCTGCTGAAGATGAAATGCTTCAGATAGCTTGAAGTGCTGCACATATTCTGGCTGTGTCCCTGCTTTCATTCATCGTGAAACTACAATGACATGGCTGGCTTCACAATCCCTGGAGATAGCCTCACACACCGATGAACAACAGTCTTTCACTCTCTGCACCGCCCGCACCTCTCCCCTTCCACCGAGCAGATTTGTCGAATGAAGTGCTCGCTGCTCCGAAGTCCATTACCTCGACTTTGGTTTAATAAAATAGCTCTGAGATTCACTGTCTGAATCATAAGATTAGATTAGATTATGCGATTACAATCATTTCTGTCAAAGCTTTAAATAACCGTGGATGGCTGCAGGATGGAAGGACTAGTTGACCCACGTTTTCGATCAGTCCCACTTCCTTGACCCACACAGATGCTGGAATGAGGGCAATCTAGTTTACTCTGAATGACAGTGAAAGATGTTACTTTTGACATCAGCACGATCAATAAAAGATGAACTGTTCTGATTTCATGAAGGCAATTTTATTGAAAGCCAAACATCGTTCCTGGAGAATAGATGTATTATCCACTTTAATTGCTGTCATTTTGAAAGTCCCAAACAATCTATAATGGTTTCTCTCTCCGGAATTCATTAGGTATGTCTTTTATTATACTTCTTCACATCTCTTTGTTTCCTTGTAAAGCTTCACAAAATAGCACGGCTTAAAAACATTGTGACTGAAGAACTGGTTGTGTCATGTTGTACAATTAATAAAGCATGTGGCTGTATTACATTCCAGCTACTGAACTGAAGCAGCTGCAACAGTACCTGATAGTCCACAGGTGACTGTTTGTCTTTAATTATGCTCGTGTTGTTATACCGGGTACCAAATCTCTTGGCACAAAGGCTCGGCCTTATTTATGCACCAGGCTGCTGTTTCGCAACTTAATGTTTGGATTAAAGTCTCTTTGCAGATCAGTACGGAATTAAATAGCTGTTCCCTTAACAATCATGAGTTTGATTAAAAGGATTCAAACAATAATTCAATATAACACGTGTAGAATAAATAGAACTTCAATGTTGTCTCAATAGACAACATTGCTAAGTTATTTCTACGTTTAAACACGAATTATTTTCATTTTATCATGAGAGGATTCTTTTTGAAATGCAGCCTTTGGGAAGCGACCCAGTCATATCTGAGAGGTGATGTTTAGAGGTCTTTAATGAGGTGTTGAACCTAACGAAGCCCTCCTCTCCCCTCCCCAAAGCCCCCTCAAAACCCAAGCACAGAATTACACTCGGCCATTCATAGCCAGGAGGCTCCTTAATGAACATGTTTGCTGGGAGGTTTCCCACTAGAAGTGGGAAGATGGAGAGGCAGATCGGAGGGAAAAGCTCCATTTGACTTTATCTGAAATTTCACAGTAATACATTTCTCACAAATGAGCTTCTGTTCTCTCTTTTTTTTTTTTAAACCCCTACAAAATTCATCCAGTTCCAAAGGCAGCACTTTAAAGGCAGCGAAGCTAAGCCTGACTTTGGCTATTTTGACATGCTTCGGAATGAATCCTGTGTGGGTGTTGTTTCATGCTGTGCTCAAATTACTTGTATTGGACAATATAATGGATGAAGGTTAATTAAATGTGAAGCACACATTTCATGCTTTTCATTATGCCGTGAAGGTTAACATTATGACTTTTATCCCCCTTGCTTCCTTCCTCCCTCTCTCTCTTTCTCCAGGGCAGTACAGTGGCTCGGCAGATAGGGGCGACCGCCTATGTGGAGTGTTCATCTAAGACTTCTGAGAACAGTGTCCGCGATGTGTTTCACGTTACGACTCTGGCCTCTGTAAATAAGATGCAAAAAAACCTGAAGCGCAGTAATTCCAAACGGGGATTAAAGAGGGTTTCGCAGATGCCTTCAAGGACAGACTTACTGGAAGATAAGGAGATCAGAAAGGACCGTGCTAAAAGCTGCGCAGTAATGTGAAGGACTGTCACAGAATTATTTGTATTTATTCTGCGTTTTGTACAGTAACCGGCATAGGAGCAACAGGGTTGTTGCCAAGTCCAAGGTCGGTATTCAAGGCTTCTCCTGGAGTCTCGGCCTCAAAAATCTGGCCATTTTTCTTTTCGGAATCCCCAGGGCCGTTGCTTATTTATGAGGCTTTCAGACCGACTGTTGCTGTGTTGGCTGCTTGTGAAAAGGAACTAATGAAGAGGAAGATTAACCAAGTGTTTGAATGTTTGTGAAGTTGTGTTGCTAAGGGAGACGTGGGCTGTTTGTATTGAGAATTGGATCTCTCCAGGGACTGTAGGAACGATCGGTGGCAGTGATAGTTTTTGTGTTGTGAAGTAAAAATGTATGACAGTCACTTTGGAGATTGCCTTTTAAAACAAACTCTATATGCGACCCTAACAAATGTACATCAAATATAATATCCCCATTCTTTCATGACCGTCAAAATTTTAACATTACACCAGTAAAAATTTAACATTGCACTAAACCTTCACATACTCTTATAGGGAATGTCGTGCACATTTTCAATTCATATCCACTTGGAGACTTTGCATTTCCTATCATTACAAAGAAGTTGCATTAAGAACTAAAATTCCTTTTTTTTGTCAAACTGTGCCTTCATCACCTGATACTGGAGGACTTGCTGCTGATCCTGTTACCTGACCTCCAGAGCTACATACAAATCCTGGGATCCAGTTTCCAGTGTTTCCCAATGTGAAGCTGAAAAGCTCCTGCGATTGAAAATCAAAATACTTAGCAGGAATCCATCCTTGCATTGGAATTTATATTGCAGCGCCAGAAACTGGGTCCGATCCTGATCTCCAGTGCTCTCTGTATGGAGTTTGCACGTTCTCCCTCTGACCACATGGATTTCCTCCGGGTGCTCCGGTTTCCTCCCACATCCCAAAGATGTGCAGATTTGCAGGTTAATTGCCCTCTGTAAAATTACCCCCAATGAGTATGGAGTGGATGAGAAAGTGGGATGACATAGCACTAGTGTCAACAGGTGATCGATGGTCATTGTGGGCTCGGTGGACCAAAGGGCCTGTTTCTATGCTGTATCCCTAAACTCCAAACTAACACCTGTATGTGCAGAAAGGATGCTGTAGTATTGTGTGTGGCTTGAAACTGCTTCTGAAATTCAATTCCATTGACTTCAAAGGAACTGAATTTTGAAGTTGGTGCCTCACACACACACACACACACACACATCACATCGCACTTTTACCACATCAAAAAAACTGTGCTCTTTTTTGTGATGGTATACAAGACATTTCTAAAAAGTTAAACGGTATTATTTGGTTTTCCACCCATGTGACATGAGAATCTATTGATCGTGTGTGCCGGCATCTCTACGTAGACAAAAAAAAAATCACTGTCTACAACAAAGAATTAATTTAACCTCCAAGTAAAAATTTCCATGTGTGTAAATGAACACACTTTCCAATTGGAAAGAGGGCAGGACAGATTTTTCTGCTGCTGTTGTGTCCCAACAAAATCATCACCGGTTAAGCTTTCTACTGGAAAGTATAATTTCCCAATGTAACATGTAAATGCTCAGTGGCACGGTTTAAATGGGATGAGTTTAATGCTGTCGTTTAATGGGTCAGCTCTTTATACAATCCTTACCTAGTCTCCCCGATCTACCGAAGCAATTGGTTGGATTTTTATCAACACCCAGTTTTTGTGATTGGCCTTTTTGAAAACAGTTCTCAGTTCACCGTTTGTCAGAAATAGTCTTCTTCTTTCTTTCAACTACAACAATCAAAAGTGGCAATTGGTGCTTCAGAGAACCGTAGTTGACGCTTTGCTGCAAATTTTGCCAGTTCCGTAGAACTACCCAGGGTGAACGACGAGGATGTAAAGCAGCTCCCACCCTGTTCGAAATAGTTAATGACCAATTCCTAGTTAGATCCATCACATTTTGATAACTCACCTGGGGGCACTTTGTCATTCAACGGCTACTGAAGGGAAAATCAAAGTTGGCCTTACAGATAACCTGAGCATTCTGGGACAGTTCAGATCCAGGTTTGCTGCACCAAACGGTGAAGTTGTGTGATCATTTGGTGATGTGCTTGAGCTGAGTATTGAACCACCTCGGGGGGATGTAGGAGAGAGGCTCGACTGGCTGAGTCCTCCACTGCTGTAAGTGATTCAGCCTAAAAAGGGCGGAGGTACCCCATGGTTCAGGCACCATCTGTGGAATGGAAATGCTGGGAAGGGGACAGGGGGGGGAAGGAACAAAAAGAGAGGTGGGTGACATGGTAGGCAGCAAAGGAGAGATTAAAAGACAAAGGATGATGATACAAAGTAAAAGAAAGTGGTGATGGGATGTAAATAAACAAAGATGGTTCTAACAGAAGTGTAGATAGAAATAGGTGAACTACGTTTTATTTTCCACAGTCCTGTACTCTCTCCCTCCCAGAAACTAAATAGGTGCCTTTTGTTTTTTCCATCCCATTGGCTTTTTCATTCAGCGATCATCCTCTGGCATTCCTGCCTCTTGTCTTTCTTTCTTCCTCCTTTTCCTCAACACTCTCTCTCTCTCTCCCTCTCTCCCTCTCTCCCTCTCTCCCTCTCTCCCTCTCTCCCTCTCTCCCTCTCTCCCTCTCTCCCTCTGTCCCTCTCTCCCTCTCTCCCTCTCTCCCTCTCTCCCTCTCTCCCCCCCCTCCCCCTAGAGACCGCCTCATTTACAGAACGTTTAATTTCAGGTTTCTGACCTCTGTGGTATTTTGTAAACATTGTCATTGGATCAAAATGGACAACATTATTTTAGTCAATTGCAAATTGCTGTAATATTTTCCTTTGCTACGAAAAATTAATTGCCTTATAATCTCATCATCTTGGTCGTAAACCAGAGAAGCTTTAACAAGGTATTGCTGCAATGCAATAGCAGGTCTTGTTACGAGAATGTGGCTTTACATAAACTCATCTTCATACATTTTCAATAAAATAACAACTGAGAATTTCTGGCATTTTGTTTTTGTAACAAGTATCTGGAGTTATGAATGGTTTTATCACATCAGATTTGACAATTCATCGTGGTGCTCCCTTAGATTGGGAAATGGGACCAGAAGCAAAACAACCCTTGGATGTGCTAACAATGCCAGATCTTGGTGCATGATCCAAGATGGTAATTGTCGCTGGGTTGACAAACCAAGGAGCTTCACAATTGCCACCTTCATATAACCTTCCCAATGTTGTCACAAGGAATTGATTGCCGATGTGGAATCTTGAGTAAAGCACAAAATGTTGGAGTAACTCAGAGGGTCTGGCAGCACCTGGGGAGGGAGTGGATTGGCGAGTTTTCAGTTCATGACCCTTCTTCAGCCTGATTGCAATAACGGGGAGAGAGATGAGAAGAGAGTGGGGTGGGACAAAGACTGGCAATTGATAGATCAGCACAGGTGATGGGGTTTCCATTGGCAGATGGGTGGACAAGGGCCAGAGATGAAAAGAAAACATGAGGAGTGAAATATTAGCCCAACGGCTTATTTAAACCCAGCTGGAAGGGGATGGGTTTGGGGGCAAAGAGGGGTGGGATAGTTGGAGAATTGCATGTGTGTGTGGGTGTCTATCCATTCCTTCCACCTGTTGAGCTACTCCAGCACTTTGTGTTTCACTTAACAATGTTGTTCTTTCCACAAAGGATGAGAAAGGAGGAAACGCAAATGCCACCCCACCCTAGCACACCCAGTAAGTCCATTTTTAGCTCACATGGCGTTCAGAAGTCACACCCAGTTATTCATTGATCTTTCCATGCCTGAATGTTCCCTGCAGCACGATCCTCGTCAGTCATGTATGTGGCAGTTCATCAGCGCATGCATTCCTTTGTATCGCTCTTCATGAGATTACAAACCAATCACCTGTTCGCACTTGCATTGTACCAGTAAGACACGCTGTAATTTCCCCACACAAACGACCTGTTTATTGGCATGTATTATTGTAAATTGAGAAAAGCTATCGACATTGCAAGCCTTTTCAGTTAGTACAACATGCAGATGGGAAAAGGCTGTGCATGTTTCATGTCTAAACCATCTGTGTAAATCGAAGACCATTTAAAATGGAGCATAAATTCCAAAATGAACAACATGGCGAAGCAAGACTTTGGTCCATGGAAGAAGCCAATTGAAAAAAAAAATCTTAAACACGTTCATAGAGAATGTACTTAAGTTTCTACCTTTGGTAGAGATATGGAACATTTAGCTTCAAATATGTCGCAGGGTCCAAATACTCACTAATAGCTCCCTGCTGATTTAACAAACTATTGTGTTCGGCACGAAGATTGTGGCTGAAGGTCCTGTTTCTGTGCTGCACTGCTCCACGTTTAATGTTTTAACATTAACTACATTCCATGCCCGTCTGCCGACTCCTACTCTTAATCTTAGGCAGCCCCCAAGGGCGATTTGCTTGCACTCCAGTTCAAGGTGAGCAACAAGGCCATTTTGTGACCGACGTACTCTGCCAACCATTTTGTGCAGGGCGTTTTTTTCTTCTTCTTGTTGACAAGAAAGTCTGGTATGCATATCGTTCTTTGCTGTCAGTGTCCACGGTGGGTCTCCTTCCTAAAAGCTGTTTAAGCTGTTTGTAAATCAGCATCTGCAGTTCCTTGTATCTACAAACGCTGTTTAAGCTGCTTGACTCCCTAATTGAATGATTACATTTTATTTCTTTAAACTTGAGAAGGGGGCGGCTCAGTGGAGCAGTGGTGGAGCTGCTGCCTGACAGCACCAGAGACCCGGGTTTGATCGTGACTGACAAACGTCCGTATGGACTTTGTCCGTTCTCCCCGTGACTGCGTGGGTTTTCTCTGGGTGATCCAGTTTCCTCCCACGGTCCAAATAATCATAATCATCATAATCATAATCATCATAATCATACTTTATTAGCCAAGTATGTTTTGCAACATATGAGGAATTTGATTTTTGCCGTACCAATACAAAGCAACAAAGCACACAAAATACATTTTAACATAAACATTCACCACAGTGACTCGTCCACATTCCTCACTGTGATGGAAGGCGAAAAAAAAGTTCAATCTTATGTGTAGGTTAATTGGCTTCAGTAAATTGTCACGAGTGTGTCAGATAGTGCTTGTGTACGTACGGGGTGGTACGGTGGTCGGCGTGGACTTGGTTGGCCGGAGGGCCTGTTTCCACGCAGTCTCTCTAAAGTCAAAATCTGTTTGGAATATTAAAAATTCAAAAAACTTGAAAGTCTAGTTTTTAACTAGACTGGTATGCAGTCACACAAATAGCACTGGCAGGTGGTATGCTTTTCAAAGCACTACCTTGTCTCCAGTGACCAAAACATCCAGAACTGCAGTCACCACATTTCAATCATCTTAAAAGATTTTGTGAACATTGAAAGCTTTCGCTCTAACTTGGTCCGGAGGTTCTGCCAATTCCAATCAGTTCAAATGGGAATGAGATCGCTCTCAAATGGAAGCAGGTCAATTTGAGAGCAACGTGTTTCCTGCCTATGTACAGACTCCATTTAGTAATGGGCCCGTCTGGGTTGAAATCACATTTCTTTCGCTCCCCACTTACAGAATCAATCGATCTTATCATTAATCTTTCAGCAAAGCCTGATCCTTTGAGAGGGTTAATACCTCTTGATCATTTTTGTACAGGTTTTTCTCCTTTTACTTCAGATTCACTGATAAAATTACTCTGATAATTTGATTTTCTTTTCGGATCATTTCATTACTTGGCTGCGTGTTTTACATAGTTACTGCACATTTCACTTTGCTCCAATGCCAAGAGTCGCTTAGTTTTCAGAAGTAATTTTCTCTCTTTTTCCATTCATTCGTGGTACGCAAATATTACTAATTGCCAGGACTCATTATCCATTCCTTGTCGTCCCATAAACCAAGGGGTCAGTTTAGAATCACAGAGTCACACAACATAGAAACAGGCCCTTCGGCTCAACTCGTGCAAGGTGCCCCATCTAAGCTGGTCCCATTTGCCTGCATGTGGCCCATATCCCTCTAAACCTGTCCTATCCCTGTATCTGTCCAAATGTTGCAGGGTATCAAATGGATTTTACAAATATCTAACATTTCATAGAACATTGAACAATATAGCACTGAAAAAGGCCCTTCGGCCCACAACGTTTGTGCCAAACATGATGCTAAACTGAACTAATCTCCTTTGCCTGCACATGATTTTGTGATGGTACGGCATACTCCTAATTTTAAAAAGAAATTTTAGTGCTTTTTTTATGTTTAAAATAAACCTAAACCAAACTTAAATGTAATGTAATAAAATAAACCTTACTAAATATAATGTATTTTCCCATCAAATTCATCACCTGAAAATATTCACCATTATTTTATGCATTGAAATGCCATTACCTAATTTCAGAATGTATCTTTCAATGTATGATGTCTGCCATTACTCCACCCAATATTTTAACAAGGGCATTCAATCACTGAAAGCAATGAGATTGAAATAATAGGCGGAGGTATTTCAGTACAAATCACTGAACTATTACAACACAGAAGGAGGCCTTTTGCATCAATGGGTTCATGCTGAATGTTTGTAGAGCTAGTCATTCAACCCATGTCTCACCCTGCACCTCAAGCCTCAGCAAAATATAGTTTTTGTGGTCGGCTCGATTGTAATCGTATAGTCTTTCTGCTGACCAGATACACATGACAAAAAGATTTTCACTTACCTTGGTACACGTGACACTAAACTAAACTAAACTAAGCTATTTCCCCTCAACTGCCTTTTGAAAGCTCAAAACTATTTCCACTGCCTCCTTAGGCAGCGAATTCCAGATCATAAACGCTGTTTTACAACAAAAAAAACAAATTATTTCAGTATCCAGTGCCCGTCATTTTCAATCCACACTCCCACCCCTCTCCACCCAAATTTCAGCAATCGAATGAGAAAAGTTGCCCATGAGGTCCCTTTAAAATCACTCTCCTCGCCCCTTAAGCCTATGCCCTCTAGTTTTAGAATCCTCTATGCTGGGAAAAAGACTGTGAGCATTCAATTTATCCATGGCCCTCATTATCCTGTACAACTCAATAAGATAACTCCTAAGCCTCCTATGCTACAGCGAAAAAAAAGTCCAAGTCTATCCAATCTCTCTCAAAAACACAAGCCCCGGTAACGTCCTGGTGAATCTCTGTGAATTCTGCACCCTCTCCAACTTAATGATAAGCTTAACTTTACTATCTGAAGAAGAGTCCACAGTCAAAATGTCACGTAACCATGTTCACCAGCGATGTTGCCTGATCTGTTCAGTTACTCCAGCATGTTTCTTTAATGATATTCTTCCTATAGCTGAGTGACCAGAACTGCAGACAGTATTCCAAGTAGGATCTCACCAACAATTGACTCTTCTGAAAGGTTTTGAGGTTTTCTGAATGTATTAGAATTCCTTCCTAATATTTACTTTCTCTCTAATATTGTATCACACAATTTAGATTTTGGTGGTGATATGAAGGAAACTTTAAGTGGCACAAAAATCTAATCAGCTTCCAGTTATGACAGTAAATGCAATTGCTAGGAACTCTTGCCTTGACAACGATCTGCCTGCCAGCCATGTGACAAGACCATTTTATACGGGATTCCACTTTCTTACATGAACATTTCAATTGCTGTGAATAGATACGTATACATTTGATTAAATGGCGATTGAGGCGTGCTCTAAATCACACTGGTGACTGTGGCAATGAGGCCTGAAAATTAAGATTGAATTGTTTGAGTTAAGTGATGTGACTGAAGCAACGAGAAACCTAGGCCGATTGCCAACTTTATATCAGTGTCCAGCCCAGCTTCCAGTGAGGGAGAAAGTAATCGATGGCCTGAAAAGGTCGCAGTGGGATTTTCTGAGCCATTTCCAGATAAAACGCAAGAAGATATAACATTAGTGAATAGAGTCATACAGCATGGAAACAGGCACTTTAGCCCAACTTGCCCACACTGACCAAGATGACCCAATCTGCCCACATTTGGCCCATGTAACCCATCTATGTACCTGTCCACATGTCTTTTAAATGCTTTTATAGTATCTGCTTCAACTACTTCCTCTGGCATCTGTTCCATATACCCACCACCATCTTTGTGGAAAAAGCTGCTCCTTTGGTTCCCATTGACTTTTTTCCCCTCTCACCTAAAGCCTATGTCCCCTGGTTCTTAATAAATAGAGAAGTGAAATAATGTCAAGAATAGATTGGTCTCGAACTTCTCCGGTACCGCCCCTCTGTGCAGGGGCAGAGTTATATGCTCCAAATCAGAAGCTGCAAGTCCTCCTAGTTGAAGGGTTTGAAGGAGTGTATCAGGTTTGTACACTTCTCAACATTGTTCCAGAGAGATGACACTTGGTTTCACCTTTCTATTTATGTCACTATCATTCCATCTTGTTGTTGGACACAAAAAGCCGGAGTAACTCAGCGGGACAGGCAGCATCTCCGGATAGAAGGAATGGGTGACGTTTTGGGTCGAGGCCCTTCTTCAGACGTTCTCTGGAAATGGCTCAGATAATCCCATTGTAGCTGTGCCCTCTATGGATAGTGCTGGCTGGTTTTAAAAACACTAAAAATTGCCAACTATATTACAGGAACAATGTCAAACAATAAAATCATTAGGCTTCATTCTGACAAATGCGCCTTCTTCCCCTCCCTCTAGCTCCTGATCGTGGGAAGAGTACCCATGTAGGGTTAGATGACCTCCCTTATTACCTGTTATACCAGTATTCAACATGTTTCATGGTTTTGTCAATTCATTTTGTAAAGTCATTTTCATTAAAATTCCTGATGAGCAATTATAGCCGTGCAGTGCAGTGAGTAAGCACATTCACCATTAACATCAGCGTCATTCTACAAGGTTATACGTATCTGATGTTTCCTTTGGAATTCCGATGGGCAGGTGCAGGTTCGACATAATGTTATCATCATTTACAAGAGTGCGGTTGTGTGGTAAATGCACTAGTTTTCAACAGAAACTAGAAATACATACCCTTTGCCTCTGCTAGGAACACATGCCCACATTGACAAGAACGTTACGGGCAGAAATGATAGAGGAGGGCACCTTGTCATAACTACATTGTCCAGTTCTATAGAGCTGGATCACCCATTTAAATCAGTTCACAATATAACAATGTAAAATTCAACACTGAAATCCCTTGCTATGGGTTACATGTTTGTTAGCTACATGCCTTTTATGCAAAGGGTAACCTTTCCCACAGATGCTGTAATATTCAGTTATAAATATAACGCAACCTCCGTAGCTAGTGATTTGTTAGCGCTGAAAAGCTGACTATTATATTTCTGGCAGAGCCTCTAGTTGGTGTCCAGATCTTCTGTGTCTTTTCAAGGCACAAGCAACTAAAGGTCAGGCGGTGGCCGTTGATAATATCCTCACTTGTTTACATCTAACCCGTGATAAAGTTTAGAGTTGCTGCTGCTGCCAAGGGTTGATGTTGAGCTGTGAAATCTTTCTCCTGGTACTGATGCTGACTGACAGGATGTAAATGGGAAGAGGCTCAGGAAATCAACTGCTTTTGTATGTCGTGCTGGTTCCAAATATTAATGTTTGCTGAAAAACAAGTGCGCTTTCCTTGTGCCAAATAAAATCGCTGAAACGATTGCTGTTGTTTTTCCTGTCGCTGCGAGTTCTCCTCAGCCTCAGTGCACCGGCCTTTGAGTCTGAAGAAGGGTCTCGACCCAAAAGCTTCACCCATTCCTTCTCTCCAGAGATGCTGCCTGTCCCGCTGAGTTACTCAAGCTTTTTGTGTCTATCACTCTATGCAGTACCACCTCCATTAGCTGTGTCAACATGAATGGCCATAAAAATTGAAATATTGGTCATACTCCTGTATAAAATACCCTCCCGATTCCACCGACCAATCTCATGTCAATTGGCGATTTCGATTTTAGGAAACACCTTTCCTTTCATGGAACATCTTTCAGTCAAAACTTTGAATAATCTATTCAGTTTTGAAACCTATTTCATTAGTAACATACTGCGTTATGTTTTGCACTGTCATTGTTTCAAGTAAATATTCATAACTAATTAAGTTAATTACTTAAACACAGCTGACTTAATGATTTAAGAATGTGTTCATTTGGCTAAGCCTTTAACATTTGCTTAAGCCCTGAACTTGAAGGAAACAAAAGAAGGGTTAGTTTAGAGATCCAGCGTGGAAACAGGCCCTTCGACCCACCGAGTCTGCACTGATCAGCGATCACCCACACCCTAGTTCTACCTTATACACTAGGGACAATTTAGAGAAGCCATTTCACCTACAAACCTGCATGCCATTGGAATGTGGGAGGAAACCGGACCACCAGGAAAAAACCCACGCAGTCGCAGGGAGAACGTGCAAACTCCCTACAGACAGCACCCATAGTCAGGATTGAACTCGAGCCTCTGGCGCTGTAAGGCAGCAATTCTACCTCTGCGCCACTGTGCTGCCCGCTTTTTCTTAGCTGAAGAAAATGAAGATGCTGACATTTTGAGCAAAAGAAAGTGTTGGAGGAGGTGTAGTCAAGGTCACTGTGGGAGGCATAGAGTCAAAGAGTTATACAGCGTGAAAATAGACCCTGCAGCCCAATCCCCATGCTGACTAAGATGCCCCATCTACACTGGTCCCATCTGCCTGCGTTTGGCCTATCTATATATTAAAACAATTGTTTGTTTGTTTGTTTGTTCCCGAACTACAGCCAAAACGGTACACGATAGCGTGACAATTTTAGGCCCACCTTACTCACCGTCATCCGTTTGGTGCGAATGGAAGAAGTTTCATTGAAATCAGTGTTATATTTTTAGTTATTCACATATTAAAGTTTAAATCTATCTCCGAGGGAGGCAGGGGGGTGGAGGGAGGGGGGGGGAGGGAGGGAGCGGGGAGGAAGGAGGATAAAGGGGTTGAGGGGGATGGAGTAGGGGGAGAAGGGGGGAAGGGACGGGGAGGGGGAGAGGGAGAGGGAGGGTGGGGAGGGGGGAGAGAGGAGGGGGGGAGAGGGGAGGAGAGGGTGCTGCACCAATGCAGGAGAGGTTTGTGCCCAACTGGTCCACTTGGTCTAGTATCCCTCTAAACCTTTCCTATCTTGTCCAAATGTCTTTTAAATGTTTGTAATACCTGCCTCAACCATCTCCTCCGGCAGCTCGTTCCACAAAGAATCAGTGGATTTGTAGTAGACATCAGTTAATAGTTCGTCCCCTGTGATGAAGGCAGAAAGATCGAGAAAGGGAAGCGTGGTGTCAGAGATGGTCCAATTGAATTTGAAGGCAGGGTGAAAATTAGTAGTCAAGATGATGAAATCAATGAATTATGCGCGGGTGCAGGAGACAGCACCAATGCAATCATCAATGTAGCGGAGAAAATGTTGGGGAATGGTGCCGGGATACGTTTGGAACAAGGATTGTTCAAAGATATGCACAAAATGCTGGATAACTCAGCGGGACAGGCAGCATCTCTGGAGAGAAGCAATGGATCAATGAGAGAAGGATTGTCCAATGTTAGCCACAAAAAGGCAGGACTAGCTGGGCCCCACGCAAGTACCCAAAGTTACATCCTTGGCTTGGAGGAGCCTGAAGAAGGAAAGGTTGCCTGTCCATTCCTTCCGCAGATGCTGCCAACCCACTGAGTTCCTCCAGCACTTTATGCTTTGCATGAGGAATTGAAGAACAGGGCCAGTGTGGGATTCCAATATATGTTGTTCAGCCAATGATATGTGATTCATGGCAGCTGACCATGTAGGCATTTGGTAAAAGGATCAAGTAAAAAGTCACCATGCAGTCTGGAAGAGCGAGTTAAAGTGGGCCAAATGGCATCTGAATCTGTCTTATGATGCAAGCAAAACACAAACACCGACATGTCATTCTAGGACACCTCTGATAGAGCATGCCTTAATTATAGCTGTTGTGTGTGAAGGCATTAAAGATCTCTGAAGCAACTGATAAACACCATGATGCTGAACACTGAAACATGGATGAGAACCTTTTGCATTGGAACTCTCTGATCAAGACCGCAGCACACAACATGCACTGCATACCAAAGATACTAGAGGAGCAAGATAAACCACTCCGTCGAAATCGCCTATACTGAAGTGTAGTACGCAAAGGAGCGTAACGTCCGCCATTTTATTAAGCAAAACCCACCGTTCGCTATGCCTCTCGCAGTGTAATCAGTGTTTTGAGGGAATAGTATGTGTGACGATACCATAAAAATGCAGAATATATCTTATCTATCAATTCACAGATTTTTGTTATTTTTCTTTTTGAATGTTTCTGCAAGTTTCTGCCTACTAAAATGGCACCATGACATACTACGGTTTTTAGGGTCGAGTGGTCTATCTTGCTCTGCTCTATTATCTTTGCTGCACACTAACGCATTAGAGCACAGCACTGAGGGAGACCCAGGACCTGGTCACGAGCCACTCACACATACAATGTGGAAGCATATGAAAAGAAAGAAAAGAATTACATTTAAAACTGAAAGGAAATGTGACTACATATTAAAACCCTCGCTGTACTATCCATTGTCTATTTAAAAAAAAAGAAGATTAGTACAACAAGCTTGTTCAGGTCTTTAAAATTGCAGTTCATTATGTATTAATGATATTTTAGGACATTAACATAACCACAAAAACAAACTGATTTTAATGACTTACATTAATGCAGAAATGAATTCCTCAGGGATGTCAACATTAGCACAGTAAATTGGAACCGACTATTGTACATCTTATTGAGATGTCTGATAATTAGTTATTAAAAAAATTATCTCACAGAAGAGGTGGCTTTCTAAGATTCAGAATAGATTCATATGATTTATTGGTTTAAATTAAGGTTTGCGATGTTCACATTTTATCGAAAAAACTGAGCAGAGAGATATACTGCATAACAGTTTTCATCTTTTGTCAATGCGATCATTGTGCTGCGAAAGGTTGGTTGTCATAAATTTTACAACAGTCCAATAAAACATTATAACATCGATTAGTCTATTCAAACTGCAAACATTTTCAAATGGAAATCTTCGAGAATGTTACCAGGCTGAGTTTATAACAATGTCGATACAATGAACTGCAGATGCTGGTTTACTAAAAAAAGTGCTGGAGTAACTCAGCGGGTCAGGCAGCATCTCCGGAAAACAGGGATTGGTGACATTTCGTGTCGATCTGAAGAAGATATCTCGACTCAAAACATTACCTATCCATGTTCTCCAGAGATGCAGCCTGACCCGCTGAATTACTCCAGCTCTGTGTTTTCTTTTGCGACATAACAATAGCGGATTGGAGAGAACAACTTGAAATCAAACAATATTACGGCAAGATGGACACCAAATGCTGGAGTAACTCAGCGGGTCAGGCAGCATCTCCAGAGAAAAGGAATAGGTGACGTTTCGGGTCGGAACCTGAAACTGACCCTTCTTCGTCTGAAGTAGGGTTTCGACCTGAAACGTCACCTATCCCTTTTCTCCAGAGATGCTGCCTGACCTACCGAGTTACTCTAGCATTTTGTGACTGGTTGGATGCAGTTCCTTCCTACACAATATTAAGGCGATGATGATGTTCAAGGCATGTGTTTTGAGATCCAGAGGATTATTAAATCCAGACAACCTCACCGCCAGCCTTGTGTCCATCCACCAAAGTCATGGATCCTTCCACTGGCAATGATGGACATGGTAAATGGTGATTGTGACATTTGTTGTCAGGAAGACTCTCAGTTAGGTCAAGAGTCAAGAGATAAGAGACACGAGTGCTGAACTGCCACATGTACCAACAATGGAACAAGGAAATTCTTACTTGCAGTAGCATAACTGACTTGTAAAATAAACACCCATAAAAAAATCTATTACTCCATAATCCCAATACCAGAGTAATAATGTCTGAAGTTCTTAGTACAATCATAGACTGTCCATACTTCATGGAGCGGCTGAGAAAGTGGGATAACATGCAGTAGAACTAGTGTGAACGGGTGATCGGTGGTTGGCGTGGACTCAGTGGGTGAAAGGTCTGTTTCCGTGTTGTATCTTGCAATCAATTCAATCAAAAAAACTTAGAGGAGCATTGAAGTCAAAGTAAAAATAGGAAATTACATTACACATAGCATGAGAAAAATGCAGCCAGTGAAATAAAAATGCTTTGCAAATACCTAAAGGACGTGAGAATAATAACGAAAAGGGCAGGGTGATTAGAGACTTAAATGGGAACCAGTCTGCTGAGGTTTAGAAGCAAGGGCGTGGTTGCAAATGAATACTTTCCATCTCCACAATGAGGACAGCACAGTCATTATAGTTAAGGATGAAGGTTATAAAATACATAATGGACGTGATTAAAATAATAGAGAGAAGAAATACTGAGGAGTTGAGTATCTTTAAAAGTATATTTTTCACAGGCCTCTATGATAGGTGTATCCTAGGCTGTTGAGACCAGCAAAAGCACAAAGTGCTGAGTCTTGGACCATTAATCCCCAATGCTCACTGTCTACCCATGGTTCTGGGGTACAGGCTGGTTATGAACATGGTATCCCTGTTTAACCAGAGAAAGAAAGGAGAGACTGTATGATTACGAATCAGTTGGCCAAGCACTGGTGGTGAGTAGGCTTTTGGACAGAGTTTTCCTTCTTCCCCTTCTGAGGCAGTCCATCAGAGAGGACAATCAGAGTTCTGGGGCTTCTGAAGTGGTTTAGTTTAGTTTAGTTTAGTTATGTTTGGAGATACAGTGCGGAAACAGGCCCTTTGGCCCACTGAGTACGCACCGTCCAGCAATACGTGTACAGTAGCAATAGTCAATAGTCAATTTATTTGTCACATACACATAAATGTGCAGTGAAATGAAAAATTACCCACAGTCCAACAATAAGACCAATAAAAATAAGCAATAAATATAAGCAATAACACACACAATCATAAACCAACACCAAACAAAAAAGAAACATCCACCACAGTGAGTCTCCTCCAGTCACCTCCTCACTGTGATGGAAGGCCAGAATGTCTTTTCTCTTGCCTGCCGTCTTCTCCCGCGGTCAGGCTGTTGAACTTGCCACGTCGAGCTTACACACTCAGGGGCGGCACGGTGACGTAGGGTAGAGTTGCTGCATTACACCATCAGAGACCCGGGTTCAATCCTGACTACGGGTGCTGTCTGTACATAGTTTTTACGTTCTCCCCATGACCTGCGTGGGTTTTCTCCGACATCTTCGGTTTCTTCCCACACTCCAAAGACATACTAATTGGCTTGGTATAAATGTAAATTGTCCCTAGTGTGTGCAGGATAGTGTTAATGTGCGGGGATCGCTGGTTAGTACGGGCTTGGTGGTCCGAAGGGCCTGTTTCCGCGTTGCGTCTCTAAATTGTACTCGCTGGAATTGGGCTTGTACTCGCTGGAATGGGCTTGTACTCGCTGGAATTTAGAAGACTGAGGGGGGATCTTAAAGAAACATATAAAATTCTTAAGGGGTTGGAGAGGCTAGATGCGGGAAGATTGTTCCCGATGTTGGGGGAGTCCAGAACCAGGGGTCACAGCTTAAGGATAAGGGGGAAGTCTTTTAGGACCGAGATGAGAAAACATTTCTTCACACAGAGAGTGGTGAGTCTGTGGAATTCTCTGCCACAGAAGGTAGTTGAGGCCAGTTCATTGGCTATATTTAAGAGGGAGTTAGATGTGGCCCTTTTTGCTAAAGGGATCAGGGGGTATGGAGAGAAGGCAGGTACAGGCTACTGAGCTGGATGATCAGCCATGATCATATTGAATGGCGGTGCAGGCTCGAAGGGCCGAATGGCCTACTCCTGCACCTATTTTCTATGTTTCTATGTTTCTCTATGTAAACTAAACTAAACTAAAAAAACTAGGGAGAATTTACCATTTTTACCAAAGCCAATTAACCTAAATACCTGTACATCTTGGGAGTGTGGGAGGAAACCACGCCTGGAGAAAACCCATGCTGTCACAGGGAAAACTCCGTACAGGCAGCACCCATAGTTAGGATCGAACCCGGGTCTCTGGCACTGTAAGGCAGCAGCTCTACCACGGCCCCACCGTGCCACCCAGCTGGCTAGCAAGACCAAGCTGGAGACCAGAGACTCCTCCACAAATGATGCGAGATGCATCCGACCGGTGGTTGGTTTGTGAGATGCGACTCTCCTTTCACCATTCATACGAGCCTTCCGTGTGAGTTCCTGACCAAAATGCTCCACCTCCATCTTGCGTGATCTTGGCCAAGGATGATGATGTTTGGCTTGCAGAACATTCTTGGATCTCCTCCTCCATCTGCCTGAATCTCCTCCTTGCTCCAACAGTAGTTCAGAGCGACCCTCTCTCACTACTCCCCATCTGTGATTCCTGCAGCTCCTCTGTCTTCAGCCAGTCTAAAGAAAGTTCCTCACTCCAAACGTCGTCTGTCCAATCACCCACTGACTGACCTGCTGAGTTGCTTTTGTTTTTGCTCCAGCCTTTTGTTTTTGCTCAAGATCCCAGCATCTACAATATCTCGTGCCTCCATTTAGTGATTTATACTTATTTCATTTGCACTAGTTTTTTGAGAATATTTTTTGTTTTGTCTTCTATGAAGAAATGCACAAGGTAGTTGTTCATTCCAAAGCCAGTTCCTTATTCCCCATTACAGATCCTCCTCTCTCTATCTGCAAGGGTGCCTTTTTTTTAGAGACACAGCATGGAAACATGCCCTTCCATGCCAACCAATTCTCACCCGTTCGCACTAATTCTATGTTATCCCACTTTCACATCTAACGCACTAGGGGAACTTTGCAGTAGCCAATTAACCTCCACGTCTTTGGAAAGTGGTAGGAAACCGGAGCACCCTAGGGGAAACCCACACGCTCATGGGGAGAACGAACAAACACTGCACAGACAGCCCCCATAGTC
Source organism: Rhinoraja longicauda (assembly GCF_053455715.1). Classification (NCBI taxonomy): domain Eukaryota; kingdom Metazoa; phylum Chordata; class Chondrichthyes; order Rajiformes; family Arhynchobatidae; genus Rhinoraja; species Rhinoraja longicauda. Next base: position 15,420,537 of record NC_135981.1, read on the forward strand.
AGGATCAAACCCGGGTCTCTGGCACAGTGAAGCAGCAGCTTTACCACTGCGCCATTATTTTCTCTCACTAGTCTTTTCCCTTTTACATACCAGCAGACCCTCTACAATCTGCTTCAGTGTTTCCCGTCTGTCTGTACTCAAATTTGAGTTTACCATTTTAAAACCATTTCATGGTCCCACTTTCCTGAGTTCTAAACTGCTTGCAATCTTCAGGCTTAATGTTATTTCTGGAAACTTTATAAGCCTCTTCCTTTGATTTATTCTCTCTCTCATTTCTCGTCAGCCACAGATGAATCACTTTTCCTTTTGGGCTCTCGTGCCCCAAAAGATTTTATTTTACAATTAATGCAATATTTCTTTAAATACTAACCATTGCCAATTCCCCATCAAATCGTTAAATTCATTTTCCCAGTCATCTGAGGTTGGCTATCCTCTTATACTTTCCTTATCTAAGATTTAAGACTTTAGCTTCAATTTCAAACTCACTGCAAGTTTCTATCATGTTATGGTCATTCTTCCTGAAAGGTCTTCTTGTAAAAATATTCTCAATTAACACTTTCTCATTGCTCGAAGCACGACCTAAAATAATTGTGTCCTTGGTTCCTCAATGTATTGATCTCAAAATAAATCTTTCATTCATTGCATGAATTCCTCCTGTTCCTTATTACTGCTGAGGAGTTCTAAATGTACTCCATCATTACTATATTACTCCTGATTTATACTGCATTGAATATCGCATCTACTATAGTGGCCTGTTCATAACTCCCACATGTGTTTGCTACCTTATGTTATTTGGCAGCTTGGCCCAAGTTCCTAGTGGGGCACAGCTTAATCAAGAAAAGTCAACAGGGATCTGTTCAGGTCAAGTCATATCTGAATAGCACAAATGAAAATGTTGAGGATGAAACAGGGAGAGGCAATGAGGATGTTGCATTCTGTGCACTTTAACGACGTGTTTGGTAAAGTCCCACTTGGTAGCCTCATCAGAAAAGGAAAAATAACCCATTAAACAAAGTGGAAGAGGTAACCTGCATCCAAAACTGGCTCAGTGAGAAAGCATAAACACCTACCCCCCCTCACCTGTCTCCACCTATCACTCACCAGGCTATGTCCTGCCCTCTTCTCCCTTTCCACTTTCTTCCCCCTTCCCCCACCCCCACTCACCACAACCAGTCTAAAGAAGGGTCCCGACCTGAAACAACATCTGTTCTCCACAGATGGTGCTTGACCCACTGAGTTACTCCAGCACTCTGTGTCTTTTTCTCTACACCGGGATCTGCAGTTCCTTGTGTTTCCTAAGGATAATGGTTGACAAGCAGCGAGTTCTACAAGACTAAATCCTTTGTTTTCTGTGATATTGATTAAATCAAATATAAAAAGCACGGTTGACTTTTTAATTATAATATACAAATTTCCAGTGCAGTTGATAACGAGGAAGAAAGTTGTCAGCTGTCCAAAGGCATGAATGGATAAATCAGAAGTAAGGCTATTAAAATTCAATGCAGAGAAACGTGCAGGGAAGAATAATCTAGAATGGAAAGATAGGCAGTAATATTAGGACACTGGGAATATAGGAATAAAGGTCATAAGCGATAGGAGCAGAATTAGGCCCATAAAGTTTGCTCCGCTATTCGACCATGGCTGATCTATCTCTCCCTCCTAACCCCACTCTGCTGCCTTCTCTCCATTGCCTCTGACACCCATACTAATTAAGAATCGATCTATCTCTGTCTTAAAAATATCCATTGACTTGGCCTCCACAGCCTTCTGTGGTAAAGAAAACCACAAATTCACTAACTAAATAAATTTCTTCTCATCTCCTTTCTAAAGAAACGCCCTTTAATTCTGAGGCTATGGCCTCTGGTCCTAAACTTTCCCACTAGTGGAAACATCCTCTCCACATCCACTCCATCCAAGCCTTTCACTATTCGGTATGTTTCAATGAGATCCCCCCCCCTCATCCTTTTAAACTACAGCGAGTACAGGCCCAGTGCCATCAAATGCTCATCATATGTTAACTCACTCATTCCTGGGATCATTCTTGTAAACCTTCTATGGACCCTCTCCAGAGCCCACACATCCTTCCTCAAAACTGCTCACAATACTCCAAATGCAGCTTGTCCAGCACCGGGATCTTAGTGCTCCACAGATCGTTACGGGTAACAAGACCTGTGCACAAGGTAGTTAATGAGTTAAAGGAATATTGCCTTTATTGATCAATGAGTGGACTTATAAGGGGTAAACGGGTAATGATGGAAATGTATAAAACGTTAGTGAGGAGATTGCTGTTGCACCATGTATAGGTCTCGTCATCACATTCCAGGCCGGATTTCTTATCCACACGAGAAGTGAAGACATTATTGTAGATTTTGCCCGGGATGGAGAGTTTAGTTATGAGAAGGGATAAAATAGAGACAAGAAACTGCAGGCGCAGGAATCTAGAACAGAAAACAAACGTAGGAGGAACTCAGCAGGTCAGGCAGCATTTAGGGAGGGAATGGTCAGATGACATTTCAGTTTGGGATCCACCTTCACACTGTGAAAGGCAACATTTTGGGTTGGGCCCGTTCTTCAGATTTTTTAGATAATGGCAGTTGAATGAAACATAACTACTCTGCATAGAGGGCAGATTAAACTGTGGCAAGTAGCATCCATTTTCATTAACTTTGCAAAACTTTTCTAGACAAGCTTTTACAATTGAATAAACATTTCCGAAGCATTCAGGATGATGGACTGCATTAAAAAAATTGTTTTACAACAAATTATTTCAAAGTATCTTTCGGTTATTGGCAATGAAACATAACTACACCGCATTGGAAACACTAAACGAGACTGTTTGCATCAAATAGCTTTCTTTGTCATTAACTTCGCACTAACTTTTCAGGGGAAGGTTTTACAATCAAATTAACATTTCCAATTGTTTCAGGATCATCATCATCATATGAGGCCCATATCCCTCTAATCTTTTTCTATCCATGTACCTGTCCAAATGTCATTAAAATGTTATTGCACATACCTCAACTACTTCCTCTGGCAGCTCATTCTATACACCCAGTCCCATCTGTGGGGTTGCTGATTATTAATTGATGGTATTACTTATTATTGTATCTGTACTCTATGCTATGGTATTAATGTGGCCAAAAGCTGCAGCATGTAAGAATTTCACTGTTTTATTACCAATACATATTGAACTAAACACTCTTGACACTCTTTAGACAATAGACAATAGACAATAGGTACAGGAGTAGGCCATTCGGCCCTTCGTGCCAGCACCACCATTCAATGTGATCATGGCTGATCATTCTCAATCAGTACCCCGTTCCTGCCTTCTCCCCATACCCCCTGACTCCGCTATCCTTAAGAGCTCTATCAAACTCTCTCTTGAATGCATTCAGAGAATTGGCCTCCACTGCCTTCTGAGGCAGAGAATTCCACAGATTTACAACTCTCTGACTGAAATTTTTTTTCCTCATCTCCGTTCTAAATGGCCTACCTTTTACTCTTAAACTGTGGCCCCTGGTTCTGGACTCCCCCAACATTGCGAACATGTTTCCTGCCTCTAACGTGTCCAACCCCTTAATAATCTTATATTTTCGATAAGATCCCCTCTCATCCTTCGAAATTCCAGTGTATACAAACCTAGCTGCTTCAGGCTTTCAACATATGACAGTCCCGCCATTCCAGGAATTAACCTAGTAAACCTACGCTGCACGACCTCAATAGCAAGAATATACTTCCTCAAATTTGGAGACCAAAACTGCACACAGTACTCCAGGTGCGGTCTCACTAGGGCCCCGTAAAACTGCAGAAGGACCTCTTTGCTCCTATACTCAACTCCTCTTGTTATGAAGGCCAACATTCCATTGGCTTTCTTCACTGCCTGCTGTACCTGCATGCTTCCTTTCAGTGACTGATGCACTAGGACACCCAGATCTCGTTGTACGTCCCCTTTTCCTAACTTGACACCATTCAGATAATAATCTGCCTTCCTATTCTTACCACCAAAGTGGATAACCTCACACCTATCCACATTAAACTGCATCTGCCATGCATCCGTCCACTCACACAACCTGTCCAAGTCACCCTGCAACCTCGTAGCATTTTCCTCACAGTTCACACTACCACCCAGCTTTGTATCATCTGCAAATTTGCTAATGGTACTTTTAATCCCTTCATCCAAGTCATTAATGTATATTGTAAATAGCTGCGGTCCCAGCACCGAGCCTTGCGGTACCCCACTAGTCACTGCCTGCCATTCTGAAAGGGACCCATTTATCCCCACTCTTTGCTTTCTGTCTGCCAACCAATTTTCTATCCATGTCAGTACCCTAGCCCCAATACCATGTGCTCTAATTTTGTCCACTAATCTCCTATGTGGGACTTTGTCGAAGGCTTTCTGAAAGTCGAGGTGCACCACATCCACCGGCTCTCTCCTGTCAATTTTCCTAGTTGCATCCTCAAAAAATTCCAGAAGATTAGTCAAGCATGATTTCCCCTTCGTAAATCCATGCTTACTCGGAACGATCCTGTTACTGCTATCCAAATGCTCAACAATTTTGTCTTTTATAATTGACTCCAGCATCTTCCCCACCACTGATGTCAGACTAATTGGTCTATAATTTCCCTTTTTCTCTCTCCCTCCTTTCTTAAAAAGTGGGATAACATTAGCTGCCCTCCAATCCACAGGAACTGATCCTGAATCTATAGAACATTGGAAATGATCACCAATGCATCCACAATTTCTAGAGCCACCTCCTTAAGTACCCTGGGATGCAGTCCATCAGGTTCTGGGGATTTATCAGCCTTCAGTCCCATCAGTCTACTCAACACCATTTCCTGCCTAATGTGAATCTCCTTCAGTTCCTCCGTCACCCTAGGATCTCTGGCCACTAGAACATCTGGGAGATTGTTTGTATCTTCCTTAGTGAAGACAGATCCAAAGTACCAGTTCAACTCGTCTGCCATTTATTTGTTCCCCATAATAAATTCCCCTGCTTCTGTCTTCAAGGGACCCACATTTGCCTTGACTATTTTTTTCCTCTTCACATACCTAAAAAAGCTTTTACTATCCTCTTTTATATTATTGGCTAGTTTACACTTGAACCTCATCTTTTCTCCCCGTATTGCCTTTTTAGTTATCTTCTGTTGCTCTTTAAAAGAGTCCCAATCCTCTGGCTTCCCACTCTTCTTTGCTATGCTATACTTCTTCTCTTTTATTTTTATGCTGTCCTTGACTTCCCTTGTCAGCCATGGGTGCCTCTTACTCCCCTTAGAATCTTTCCTTCTCTTTAGGATAAATTGATCCTGCAACTTTTGCTTTGTTCCCAGGAATACCTGCCATTGCTGTTCCACCGTCTTCCCTGCTAGGGCCTCCTTCCAGTCAAATCTGGCCAGCTCCTGCCTCATGCCTCTGTAATCCTCTTTGCTATACTATAATACTGACACTTCCAATTTTCCCCTCTCCCTCTCAATTTATAGAGTAAAACTTATCATATTATGATCTCTGCCTCCTAATGGCTCTTTTACCTTGAGTCCTCTTATCAGATCAGGTTCATTACACAACACTAAATCCAGAATTGCCTTCTCCCTGGTAGGCTCCAGTACAAGCTGTTCTAAGAATCCATCTCGGAGGCACTCCACAAACTCTCTTTCCTGGGGTCCATTACCAACCTGATTTTCCCAGTCTACCTGCATGTTGAAATCTCCCATAACCACCGTAGCATTACATTTGCGACATGCCAATTTTAGCTCTTGATTCAACTTGCACCCTATGTCGTGGCTACTGTTTGGGGGCCTGTAGATAACTCCCATTGGGGTCTTTTTACCCTTACAATTCCTCATTTCTATCCATACTGATTCTACATCTCCTGGTTCTATGTCACCCCTTGCAAGGGAGTGAATATAATTCCTTACCAACAGAGCGACCCCACCCCCTCTGCCCACCTGTCTGTCTTTTCTATAGGTTGTGTATCCCTGAATATTCAGTTCCCAGCCCTGGTCCTCTTGTAGCCATGTCTCTGTGATTCCCACAACATCATACTTGCCATTGTCTAACTGAGCCTCAAGCTCATCCACTTTATTTTTCATTTTCTTTACGAGGATGTTGCCAGGACTAGAGGGTCTGAGTTACAGGGAGAGGTTGAGTAGGCTGGGTCTCTATTCCTTGGAGCACAGAAGGATAAGGGGTAATCTTATTGAGGTGTATAAAATCATGAGAGGAATAGATCGGGTAAATGCACAGAATCTCTAACCCAGAGTAGGGAAATCGAGGACTAGAGGACATAGTTTCAAGGTGAAGAGGAAAAGATTTAACAGGAATCTGAGTGGTAACATTTTCACACAAAGGGTGATGGATGTATGGAACAAGCTGCCAGAGGTGGTGGTTGAGGCTAGGACTATCCCAACGTTTAAGAAACAGTTAGACAGGTACATGGATAGGACAAGTTTGAAGGGATATGGACAAAACGCAGGCAGGTGGGACTAGTGTAGCTGGGACATGTTGGCCGGCGTGGGCAAGTTGGGCTGAAGGGCCTGTTTCCACACTATCACTGTCTGACTCTCTATGACTCTTGAATCTTGACTGTACTCTTGATTGTGTTAATAGAAAGAGATGAATATACTCTTGCATTAGCAGAGAGAGCATTAAGAGTAACCCTGAAGTTAGCAAGGATCACGCACCTCAGTCTTTTCAAAACACATTCATTACTATCAATAATGTCTGCAATACCTTGGTTTTTATTCCTCCCTTCAAAGAGAAATTCCATTTTATACATTTTATGATCTCCTGGAGCTATCCAAATAGCATATTCTGTTTACTGGAGGATTTCAGCGGTGAGATTTATTTAGCAACTATGCCAGAAAAAAAAAGACAAATTAAAATGAAAAGCGGATCAATTTTTATTTGTTCTAACTTCATGTCCTCCCTTCATTCCTGAAAGGAATGATAGACTGTGCTCCTCAAATATGGAAGGCCATTTATTTTCTGCTATTAATCTGTTGCCAGCAAGTTTAGTTTAACGTAAAGGCAAAAGCCTCGTAAAAACATAGAACGGCACAGCACAAGATCAGGCCCTTCGGCCCACAATGTCAATGCATGAATATGATACCAAGGTAAAATAATCCCATGGGCCTACACGTGACCCATATCAATAGACAATAGGTGCAGGAGGAGGCCATTCGGCCCTTCGAGCCAGCACCGCCATTCAATGTGATTATGGCTGATCATTCTCAATCAGTACCCCATTCCTGCCTTCTCCCCATACCCCCTGACTCCACTATCCTTAAGAGCTCTATCCAGCTCTCTCTTGAATGCATTCAGAGAATTGGCCTCCACTGCCTTCTGAGGCAGAGAATTCCAAAGATTCACAACTCTCTGACTGAAAAAGTTTTTCCTCATCTCAGTTCTAAATGGCCTACCCCTTATTCTTAAACTGTGGCCCCTTGTTCTGGACTCCCCCAACATTGGGAACATGTTTCCCGCCTCTAACGTGTCCAACCCCTTAATAATCTTATACGTTTCGATAAGATCTCCTCCAAACAACTACCGCCTGTTTGACCCCAAATCTGCAAAGGTGGTGGGGAGGCACTTTCTTGAACTAAACCACAGTGTTGCTCACTAGAAAGGTGCAGGATTTTGATCCAGAGGTAGTTTACATGCCCACGTTCAGCTGGCACATTCGTGGTCATAGGATTTATAGTGGGATAAAGTTGTTGCGAAAGCCTCAAAAACATTGGTTCTCAAATGTGTAGAAATATGCAAGACTTCACAATCCTCTTTTCAATTCTCACATAACTTTTTAACCTTTTCTTTTAAAGAACTCAGCAGTTAAAAGTTTTTGTATTTCTCCATGAGCACGGCACCCAATTATCGTTCACATTTGTAAAATCAGCAGGGCGTGCTGCATCAGCAAAAGATGCAGTGTTTAAATCATCAGAGACTGTGCAGTGAAGAGGGGGCGAGAAGTGGGGAGGATTACTGGTGAGTCTGCTAACACCTATTGTCTCAGTTTTTTGCACGGCACAGGCTCCATGATCACTGCTTTAGTGATAGAAAATAACTGCAGATGCTGGTACAAATCGAAGGTATTTATTCACAAAATGCTGGAGTAACTCAGCAGGTCAGGCAGCATCTGAGAGAAGGAATGGGCGATGTTTCGGGTCGAGACCCTTCTTCTGGTGAGGGGTAAGGTGGGAGCAGTGGGATGATACAGTCCCATTGGTTGGCTTCTGATGCATCTGAATCAGACTTGTCACCTCTTTCAACAAACGATGGGGTTGTACATCAATGAGTGTCGTGTGATATGTTTGGGTGATGTGCCTATCATATTTGCTAGTATAAGCAAGCAGTGTTTAGTTCAGTTTTTCTCTAACTAGTTGAGTTAGAAATACAGTGTAGCAACAGGCCCTTCGGCCCATCAGGTCCACGCCGACCAGTGATCACCCCGTACACTATCACCAACTTTGATTCCCTTTCCCCGGGTAAAAGACTTTGTGTATTCACCCTATGTATTCCCCTCATGATTTTGTACACTTCTATAAGATCACCCCTTAGCCTCCTGTGCTCCAAGGAATAAAGTCCTGGCCTGCACAACCTCTCCCTATATCAAGTTATTCCATATTGTCTGACCAAAGATATATCTTTCCTTCACCGCTCATATTGATATATCAATAACTGCATGTAATGATGAAATCTCTGCTGCACTGTTACAGCTTAATTAAATGACATAAATTACAAGCTCTTTAGCATTATTACTTCCAGCTTAATTTACAATTGCATGGTGGAAAGGTAAATATTGGCACGGCATCAGGAGGTCACCTGCTGAAGTACGTAAGGAGACAGCTGTGAGTCAATAATGGTTAAAGAACGAACATTTTCACCGGTCAACAGAGTGCATGGATTAAACAGAGATATTTGTCTGTGACTGTTTATTGTACAGGTTTACACTGAAATGTGTTGCATCTTGTTGGACTCGGTCACAAGGAGATGTAGAGCCAAGGAACGTGAATCAGGCCCTGAGTGAACAGTGGGATAGCGTTGACAGCCTTAAAGACCCCCTCATTCCCCTGCTCCATGATTGCATTCATGAACATAGAACATAGGCAAGCACCAGGCCCTTCGGCCCACAACATCTGTGCCGAACATGATGCCAAGATAGACTGTGTGTGATCCATATCCCTCCACTCCCTGCATTTCCTTGTCCCTCTCTAAAATCTGAAGCTAATGTAAGCAACCAAAATGTAAAGGTTTAGCTTCCGAGCATAAACAAAAATCACTCATAATCTTACTTAGTCTGGATAAGAAACTATTGATCTGTTCTTGGATTGTTTTATATCACTGCATTTGGATGCTCCACTTATATGTTGCAAATCAATGAAAAATAAAGATAAGTACATCAAAGACTGGTGAAGTGGCCATGGATACACACGCTGCATCTAGCTGCACTGCTCTTTGAATTTAAAAGCCTGTAAGGACAATGCTAACGTCAGATCACATGAAACCTTAAAGGACAGCTTAGAACTTTTATGAGATTTGAGCTAAAGAGTTCTTCAACCACTTGGCAAGGTTCCAGGCTCTCTCTGTAAATACTCAGATATTTATAGACCTCACAACTACACTTGTCAGCTTCTCGCTGTTCATTTGCCTGACATTTATAATAGATTAATCCTCATTATTAAGGCTGGGAAACTCAAAGAGGGAAGAAATCCAACCTTAGTTATAGTTTTAGAGATACAACATGGAAACAGGCCTTTCGGCCCACTGAGTCCACACCAAACAGCGGTCCCCACACACTGGTTCTATTCTACAGAATAGGGATAATTTACAGAAGCCAACTAACCTAAGCCTGCACATCTTTGGAGTGTGGGAAGAAACCGAAGCACCCGGAGGAAACCCACGCGGTCACAGGGAGAACCTTGCATAGACAGCACCCATAGTCAGGATCGAACCTGGGTCTCTGATGCTGTAAGGCAGCAACTTTACCACTGCGCCACTGTGCCGCCCCGAACAACCCTCAGTTAAATGTTGGGTACATTCAACCTCAGCAAGAGAACTGTTTGCCTCTATCATTTGTTGAAGAGCAACAGACTGAAGAAGGGTCTCGACCCGCAACGTCAACCATTCCTTCTCTCCTGAGATGCTGCCTGACCTGCTGAGTTACTCCAGCATTTTGTGAATAAATACCTTCGATTTGGACCAGCATCTGCAGTTATTTTCTTATACTTCCATTTTGATCTGGTAGGTCTAGCAACAACCTTTCTATTGGCCAACCCAAATGCACTCTCCCTATTGAACCTTCCGAAAGACAGTGCAAGCCTATTACAGTTCAGTCTCAAATTTTTTTAAAAAGGATTCTTCTGGACTGAATATTAAAAAAAGGTATAGAAGTGTGAAAACACACACCTCCAGATTCAGGGACAGTTTCTTCTCAGCTGTTTACAGGCAACTGAACCATCCTACCCCAACCAGAGAGCAATCGTGAACTTCTATCGGACTATCTTTGAATATCGGACTTTACTGGCTTTTAGTTTCATTTAGTTTAGAGATTACTTTGCATAGATTTTACCTTGAATTAAACGTTATTCCCTTTATCATGCATCTGTACACCGTGAACGGCTCGATTGTACTCATGTATTGTCTTTCTGCTGGCTGGATAGCACGCAACAAAAGCTTTTCACTGTACCTCGGTACACGTGGCAATAAACTGAAGATAGACACAAAAAGCTGGAGTAACTCAAGTCTTCTGTCTGAAGAAGGGTCTCGAATTTTGTTGTTCTGTTCAATAAGTGAATATGCGAGATATTCAAACTATTTTTCCCCTGAATCCTTTGTTCCCAAAGGAAAATTGGGAGGTGGGAATGTTCAAGGTTTGAACTCAATGACGTGAGGAAAGTTGCTGTGTAAACATATCCAGTAACAAAGCTGCATATTTATGCAACAAAGACATGCCAGATATTAACAACCTTCCATATTTTTCACTGGCGATCCTCCTCTGTCGTGTTGTTGATGAAGATGGATGTGGTGCGGAAAGGGACGGACAGAAATATGATGACAATTCAATTTTCCATTGGAAAAGACACCTGGTTCCGATAGATATTTAGCAATTTTGAGCTTAATTTATTATCTGTTTCATGCACAGGTATCTCCCACAGGCAGAAACTGAAGTCATTTCTTCGGCCACACCTCATTCTTTAGAATGTGGTTTTGGGAAAGGCAGGGCAACTGCATAGACACTGAACAGGTTGTTCCATTGTGTTAGACGAGGCTTTTAATAAGATGGAAAGAAAACGCCAAGGTGAAGGAAATATTCAAGTTCTGTTACCTGCTACACTTTAATTTCTTGTCAAAGTACCTCATAAATTTTTTAATTGTTGTTTAAGGCTCACTTGCTCTGACCTGGGGGAATATTAAAGAGGCCCCACTTAATTATATTTGAACTCAGGAATTGTATTCGGAACTCTGCTTCTTACTTTAATCAAGAGACAGTGCAATAAGAACTTTCAGGTGAGAAGAACAAATTTTAAAGAAGACTAGACCAAGTGGACCCGTTGGGCCCAAACCTCTCCTGCATTGGTGCAGCACCCTCTCCTCCCCCCCTCCCCTCCATCCCTCCCCTGCCCCCCCTTCCACCCCCCCTCCACCCCCTCAACCTCCCTTATCCTCCCTCCTCTCCCCCCCCCCCCCTCCCTCCCTAGGAAATAGATTTAAACTTTAAAATGTGAATAACTTTTAAAATATAACACCGATTTCTTCCATTGGCACCAAAAGGACGACGGTGAGTAAGATGGGCCTGAAATTGTCGCGCTATCGTGTACTGTTTTGGCTGTAGTTCAGAAACAAACAAACAAGCAGACGAGAGTTGTAGTATATAGATGGGCAGGGTAAATGTTTTACACAGGGGATGGTGGGTGCCTGGAACGCGGTGCCAGGGGTGGTGGTGGGGGCAGATACAATAGAGGCATTGAAATGCCTTTTAGGTGGACACATGGATATGCAGGGAATGGGGGGGATATAGATCACGTGCAGGCAGAGGAATCATGATCAGCACAGACATTGTGGGCCGAAGGGCCTATTCCTATGCTGTACTGTTCTATGGTCAATGTTCAAAAGAGCTTTTGTTTTTTGGCTAACTTTCTTCCTGTCATTCTTGTTGACATGTTATTACTCTAAGACATGTGGAAAGACGGAAATAAAATATTCGCACGGTACAATTATTTCTCACAACTTCCGTGGTTTGCGGGCAAGGTGTGGGTGTTGTTGGTGATGAGACAACATTCCCTGCTGTATCTTCCCATGACCCAGGAACATGGGACAGTCCCAATGACCAGTAGAATCAACAGCTGAGAGCCAACTCCAACTGAATGCTCCGGAAACTGGAAACTTTGAAATTACAACACAGAAATAAAACACAAAGTGCTGAAGGAACTAAGCGGGTCAGGCAGCATCTGTGGAGGGATATGGACGGACAATTTTTTCAAGTCGGGAACTTCCTCGCATCCAAAATGTCGTTGGGCCGTTCCCAGCACAGATGCTGCCTGACCCACCGAGTTTCTCCACAACTTTTTGTTCTGCTCAACATTCCAGCATCTGCAGTCTCCTGTAATTCCACAGCATGTTAGTGGGTAGTTCTGGCATAGCTGAGTTTTTGTTTTTTTTAAAAAGATTTTCCATTACTCAGATTTGTATCTAGCTCCCCATTAAATAATCTACATTGATGGCTTCAATTAATGATTTGGACGAGGGAATTGAATGCAACATCTCCAAGTTTGCGGATGACACGAAGCTGGGGGGCAGTGTTAGCTGTGAGGAGGATGCTAGGAGGCTGCAACGTAACTTAGATAGGTTAGGTGAGAGGGCAAATGCATGGCAGATGCAGTATAATGTGGATAAATGTGAGGCTATCCACTTTGGTGGCAAGAACAGGAAAGCAGACTATTATCTGAATGGTGGCCGATTAGGAAAAGGGGAGATGCAACGAGACCTGGGTGTCGTGGTACACCAGTCATTGAAAGTAGGCATGCAGGTGCAGGAGGCAGTGAAGAAAGCGAATGGTATGTTGGCATTCATAGCGAGGGGATTTGAGTATAGGAGCAGGGAGGTTCTGCTGCAGTTGTACAGGGCATTGGTGAGACCACACCTGGAGTATTGCGTACAGTTTTGGTCTCCTAATCTGAGGAAAGACATTCTTGCCATAGAGGGAGTACAGAGAAGGTTCCCCAGATTGATTCCTGGGATGGCAGGACTTTCATATGAAGAAGGACTGGATAGACTCGGCTTGTACTCGCTGGAATTTAGAAGATTGAGTGGGGGTCTTATAGAAACGTACAAAATTCTTAAGGGGTAGGACAGGCTAGATGCAGGAAGATTGTTCCCGATGTTGGGGAAGTCCAGAACAAGGTGTCACAGTTTAAGGATAAGGGGGAAGTCTTTTAGGACCGAGAAGAGAACGTTTTTTTTCACACAGAGAGTGGTGAATCTGTGGAATTCTCTGCCACTGAAGGTAGTTGAGGCCAATTCATTGGCTATATTTAAGAGGGATTTAGATGTGGCCCTTGTGGCTAAAGGGATCAGGGGGTATGGAGAGAAGGCAGGTACAGGATACTGAGTTGGATGATCAGCCATGATCATATTGAATGGCGGTGCAGGCTGGAAGGGCCGAATGGCCTACTCCTGCACCTATTTTCTATGTTTCTATGTTTCTATTATCAACATTTTTTTTTTTTTTTAAAAGGTGGTGGTGGCGAGGAAAGGGATAAGAATGAAATATGATGACATTTCCCCTTTCCATTAAATTCTCGAGTATTGTTTTCATTGTTGGGATGTGGGTGAGGGGAGCATTTATCACATGTCCCTAGCTGTTCAAAACAAAGTGGCAATGTGTTGCCTTTCCTTAATGATCTCATATTCAACGGAACAAATCGAATGTGTAGGAAGGAACTGCAGTTGCTGGTTTACACCGAAGATAGACACAAAATGGTGGAATAACTCAGCGGGATCAGGCAGCATCTCTGGAGAAAAGGAATAGGTGACGTTCCGGGGCAGGGTCTCGTCCAGAAATGTCACCTATTCCTTTTCTCCAGAGATGCTGCCTGACCCGCTGAGTTACTCCAGCATTTCTTGTCTATCTTCAGAACAAATCGAATGTCTACTCTCTTACCACACCCGGCGATGAATAGTGTTAATTCCCGGAATGGCGGGACTATCATATGTTGAAAGACTGGAGCGACTAGGCTTGTATACACTGGAATTTAGAAGGATGAGAGGGGATCTTATCGAAACGTATAAGATTATTAAGGGGTTGGACACGTTAGAGGCAGGAAACATGTTCCCAATGTTGGGGGAGTCCAGAACAAGGGGCCACAGTTTAAGAATAAGTCAAGTCAAGTCAAGTCAAGTCAATTTTATTTGTATAGCACATTTAAAAACAACCCACGTTGACCAAAGTGCTGTACATCTGATTAGGTACTAAGGAAAAAAAAAAGAAACATACAGTAGCACGCAAACATAACAGCACATACAAAACAGTTCACAGCGCCTCCTCAATGAGCCTCAAACGCTAAGGGGTAGGCCATTTAGACCTGAGATGAGGAAAAACTTTTTCAGTCAGAGAGTTGTGAATCTGTGGAATTCTCTGCCTCAGAAGGCAGTGGAGGCCAATTCTCTGAATGCATTCAAGAGAGAGCTGGATAGTGCTCTTAAGGATAGTGGAGTCAGGGGGTATGGGGAGAAGGCAGGAACGGGGTACTGATTGAGAATGATCAGCCATGATCACATTGAATCGCGGTGCTGGCTCGAAGGGCCGAATGGCCTCCTCCTGCACCTATTGTCTATTGACAGAAGGCAAAGAGTGGGGATAAATGGGTCCCTTTCGGAATGGCAGGCAGTGACCAGTGGGGTACCGCAAGGTTCGGTGCTGGGACCCCAGCTATTTACGATATACATTAATGACTTAGACGAAGGGATTAAAAGTACCATTAGCAAATTTGCAGATGATACTAAGTTGGGGGGTAGTGTGAATTGTGAGGAAGATGCAATAAGGCTGCAGGGTGACCTGGACAGGTTGTGTGAGTGGGCGGATACATGGCAGATGCAGTTTAATGTAGATAAGTGTGAGGTTATTCACTTTGGAAGTAAGAATAGAAAGGCAGATTATTATCTGAATGGTGTCAAGTTAGGAGGAGGGGGAGTTCAACGAGATCTGGGTGTCCTAGTGCATCAGTCAATGAAAGGAAGCATGCAGGTTCAGCAGGCAGTGAAGAAAGCCAATGGAATGTTGGCCTTCGTAACAAGAGGAGTTGAGTATAGGAGCAAAGAGGTCCTTCTACAGTTGTACCGGGCCCTGGTGAGACCGCACCTGGAGTACTGTGTGCAGTTTTGGTCTCCAAATTTGAGGAAGGATATTCTTGCTATGGAGGGCGTGCAGCGTAGGTTCACTAGATTAATTCCCGGAATGGCGGGACTGTCGTATGTTGAAAGGCTGGAGCGATTGGGCTTGTATACACTGGAATTTAGAAGGATGAGGGGGGATCTTATTGAAACATATAAGATAATTAGGGGATTGGACACATTAGAGGCAGATAACATGTTCCCAATGTTGGGGGAGTCCAGAACAAGGGGCCACAGTTTGAGAATAAGGGGTAGGCCATTTAGAACGGAGATGAGGAAGAACTTTTTCAGTCAGAGGGTGGTGAAGGTGTGGAATTCTCTGCCTCAGAAGGCAGTGGAGGCCAGTTCGTTGGATGCTTTCAAGAGAGAGCTGGATAGAGCTCTTAAGGATAGCGGAGTGAGGGGGTATGGGGAGAAGGCAGGAACGGGGTACTGATTGATAGTGATCAGCCATGATCGCATTGAATGGCGGTGCTGGCTCGAAGGGCTGAATGGCCTACTCCTGCACCTATTGTCTATTGTCTATTGTCTATTGTCTATTGTCTATTGTCTATTGTCTATTGTGATAAACACTTAAACAAGGAAAGGTGGTGAACACCTTAGCTGAGGTATTGCAGACCAGCACTCCAACATTGGCTGCACCTCGAGCCAGGTTGTCCCAGTGAAGTTACTGTGTTGGCATCAACCCAACAATGTAAAAGGATGAGCAAAAAAACCACAAAATACTGGAGGAACTCAGTGGATCAGGCAGCATCTGTGGAGGGAACGGATAGCCAATGTTTCGGGTTGGAGACCCTTCCTCAGACTGATGTAAAAGGGTAGAGAGTAGAAACAAGGAACTGCAAATGCAGAAAAAAAGGCACAAATGTCTGGAGTAACCTAGCAGGTCAGGCAGCATCTCTGGAGAATATGGACAGGTGATGTTTCAGGTCAGGGGCCTTCGCCAGACTGAACACCCAGGTATTTCCTGTTCAGAACAATTAGGAAAAAAATCCAATTTGCGGTGAATAAATATTTGGCTCCAACAGATGCCTTACATTTTTGGGGTTGGCTTCTTGTTGGATTCATGCTCAGGCATCTCCCTCAACCAGAAAAAGGAGTTACTGAGGTGTGGTTAAAATCAATTTATATGCATGTGGTTTCATGAAAGACACTATGGGAGTCAGGGCGGAAACTAAACTGCTGTTGGAACTCAGGAGACCAGGCAACATCTGAGCAAGGAAAGTTGGCCTGCGATGTCCACTATACTTCTGTCCCCACAGATGCTGCTTGACCGGCTGAGTTCTTCCAGCAGTTTGTTTTTCATATCAGATTCCAGCACCTGCGATCTCTTGCGTCTCCACTACGGAGGCTAGACATGTTGCTTCATTGAGTAGATACTTAGGAACTAAAACCCGAAACTGTTAAATTGCTTGCCTTGAAGCAGGGCAAAGCAGCCCACTTGAGTAACTTTCCCCCATCTCCATAAACATTCATTCCCACCACCACCAATTCAACAAGAGAACAAAATGAATCGTAGTAACGCACCTCATATTCCCATCACCCAATCCCACAACCTCAACCACCAAGATGGACAAGGGCTATAGGTGCACGGGAACACCGATTCCTGCAGGAACCCCCCTTCCAAGCTATATACCATTCCAACCGGAAAATACACCACCACTCTTTCATCATCACTACATCTAAATGCTCGAGCTCCCTCCACACAATACTCTGAGAGAACGGGCGGCACGGTAGCGCAGCGGTAGAGTTGCTGCTTTACAGCGAATGCAGCGCCGGAGACACAGGTTCGATCCTGACTACGGGTGCTGCACTGTAAGGAGTTTGTACGTTCTCCCCGTGACCTGCGTGGGTTTTCTCCGAGATCTTCGGTTTCCTCCCACACTCCAAAGACGTACAGGTATGTAGGTTAATTGGCCGGGTAAATGTAAAAATTGTCCCTAGTGGGTGTAGGATAGTGTTAATGTACGGGGATCACTGGGCGGCACGGACTTGGAGGGCCGAAAAGGCCTGTTTCCGGCTGTATATATATGATATGATATGATGATAACCTTCAAGTGAAGATTCATAGATCCATAGACCAGAAGACCAGAAGACGTAGGAGCAGAATAAGGACATTCAGCACATCCAGTCTGCTCTGCCATTCAATCCTGGCTGAACTATTTTTCCCTCTCAACCCCGTTCTCTTGCCTTCTCCCCTTAACCTTGACTCCCTTATGAGCTGATGCCAATATCAGTGGATAATTTTAAGGCAGAGATAGACAAATTCCTGATTAGAACGGGTGTCAAGGGTTGTGGGGAGAAGGCAGGAAGATGGGATGAGGAGGCAGAGATCAGCCATGATTGAATGGCCTAACTCTACTCCTATAACTTGTGAACTTGTGAAGATCACCTCGAATCACGAAGCCATCTAATTTCTGTTATAAAAAACACAATGGCTTGGCCTCCACGGCAGGCTTGGGTAATGGTTTAGCTTGATGGAGGCACGAGAAACTGCAGATGCTGCAATCTGGAGCAAATAAAACAAAGTACTGGAGGAACTCAGCTGGTCAGGCAGCGACTGTGGAGGGAAGGAACAGAGAATGTTTCAGGTCAGGTCTGAAGAATGGTCCCAACCCGAAATGTCGTCTGTCCATTCCTTCCACAGATGCTGCCTGACCTGCGGAGTTCCTCCAGCATTTTGGTGTTTCTGTTCTATTTGACTTTAACATTTTTTTAACACTCCATTTAAGAACATAACATGCAGCAATTATGTTGAGAATCTGGCTTTACGAATAATCAAACCAGTTATGGAAAACTCTGGACCTGAAATTCCTTTGAAGCCTGTCGTTATATAAAAGATAAAAATAGTGATTTGTTCATGCGGGCTGGAATGCGACCCACCAGTTACAGTAAATCATTACTACTTCTCCCAAGCAACCAGTTTTCATCTTGAGCATGAATAGAAGGAAGCTGATGGAAATCCAATGACCTGAAATGTTAACTGCTTCCTTCTCTTTAGATGCTGTTTGACCAGCTGAGTACTTAAATTACTTGATTTATTTTTATTTCCAGTTCCTGGCAGTATTTTCATTTTTGCAACTGAGCTGTGCATTCTGCAGGTGAACTGGCAGTCAGAAGTCCTATTGTTTAATCCCAAAGCCAATAAATGTAGAATGAAAGATTTAGATTCAGTTCAGTTTAGTTTTACCGAGGTAAACTTTTGTTAAGGAAAATAAAGGAGGATATTGGTCCTAAAGTTTGCCCATCTCCATGTGGGAGCGATTTATTCACAAAATGCTGGAGTAACTCAGCAGGTCAGGCAGCATCGCGGGAGAGAAGGAATGGGTGACGTTTCGGGTCGAGACCCTTCTTCAGACTGATGAGCTCCATGTGGGAGCTACTGAGCATATAGCAAGCTCACACAAGAGCAATATGAAACGATCAGGTAATTGGTTCTAGAAATGTTGATATGAAGATAAATATTGATCACTACCTAGGGGATAAGTGTCACCCCTACATCTCCCCACCCCTCAGATCTCATTGTAAGATGCTGCATCTATGTTTATTCACTCCTTCCCCTGTCTCCACAACAACATCACGCCTGATGCTTCTTTCCAGCCTTGGGCAGTTCCAAGATGGCGGCTGTAGAAGGCAAAAGGGAAAGTTGGCATCCACAAACTCGCATTCCGCTCCTTCAACAGTTTCCCAGTCGACTCCCGGAAGTAGGATGTGGCAATCTTGGTGCACAGAAGTGGAGGGGTGGCTGCTGGAGGGGATGGATGGTGCGTTTGTGGAGGTGGCGGGTGTTGGTGTTGACGGATGTGGCCACGGGAGGCCCTACAGCAGTGATTTGGGTGCAGCCTGCGCCAGCTGCATGGAGCGGAGGTGGAAGGAGCTGAAGTATCGCACTGGGCCAGGCCGGCCCCTGCTTCATCGATCCAGTGCCGCCAGGACACTTTTCAGAGACTTGGATGTTATAAGATGGCGCCAGGACATGGTGACACTCTGTGTGCTGTTCCAGAAGAGGGTTTATTGTACTCATGAATGGCATGAGTTGAATGGATAGCTAGCAGAACAAGCAATTCACAATATCTCTGTACTAAGGGTGGCATGGTGGCAGAACGGTGGAGCTACTACCAAACAGTGCCAGAGACACGGGTTTGATCCTGACTATGGGTGCTATCACTACCGAGTTTGTACGTTGTCCCCGTGACCTGCTTCGGTTTCCTCCCATACTCCAAAGACGCGCAGGTTTTGTAGGTTAATTGGCTTGGTATAAATGCAAAATTGTCCCTAGTGTGTGCAGGATAGTCTTAATGTGGCGGGATCGCTGGTCGCTGCGGACTCGGTGGGCCGAAGGGCCTGTTTCCGCATTGTATCTCTAAACTAAACTGAACTAAAAACGTGATAATAAATAAACTAATCTAAACTAAACTAAACCAGTGAAAATGATTCACATTCCTCTCTTTTGTTTCTCTTTTCTAATATACCAACAAACTGGAAATTCAGATTAAATGAAGCATTTGCAAGACCAAGCTTGTTGAAATCTCCCACATTTGGGCACGTCAATCACCTCAGTATAAAAGAAGGCTCCACAGATTTCCAGCCGTGTTGTCTTAACCTGGGCTGGGCAATTGAGTTTATGGTATTGAGTGGAGCTGCTTCATTTTAGAAACACCTCCAATAACTTTGACACAAGACATTCATCAGGAACTCAGTTGTGATAAGTGCACGTCAATTTGTATTCACCACCACCACACACACGGAAAAGTTTCTCGTTTATAATTTTACTGTTGTTTCCCCTCTCCTTTTCATTCACATTTGCCCAGACACATTGTGATGATCTCCTTTAAATAGGAGATGACACACTCCTCAAATTTCCATCAAAATGTCCCCGCAGTGGCTACGCCCTTGCCATAGGGTAGGACAGCTGAATAGTCAGTGGGAAATCTCAGCGAAGGGCTCGTCATACTTATAACTCATTCGTGTCAGCAGACAGGGTGAACTCTGGTTGCCTCCATGTTATAATGAATTCATTGAGTCTTCTTCAAGCCTCAAGGGCACTTGCGGCCTCCAGCAGAGACCATTTACAGTAGCTGCTCTGTAGTCCGTGATGATGCTCTGTATCCCACATGGGGCTGCCCACTTTCATCTCTTCCCTTCTTATTCACTGCGTCTCCTTGGGATGACTCCATTTACTTGGTATTCAAAATGGGCCCATTCCAGGCAGCGTGCCTGGTGCCGATCAACACTCGTGTCTAAACCTTCTTCTTACAACCTTCTAAACCTTACAACCCACTGGTATGAATATCGATATCTCTAACTTCAAGTAACCCTTGCTTTCCCTCTCTCCCCATCCCTCCCCCACCTTAGTTCTCCGACCTGTTTCACTGTCCTTCTGATTAATTTTACTGATTGTATGCCTCCTTGTCACCTTCCCCTCAGCCAATGCCACTTTGATCTTTCAAACCTTACCCTTCCATATCTCAAGACTCCCTCTGCCCAGACTCTCAGTCTGAAGAAAGGTCTTGACCCAAAACATCACCCATTCCTCCTCTACAGAGATGCTGCCTGTCCCACTGAGTTACTCCTGCATTTTGTGACTATCCTCCTCCTCACTGCCTTGGTATTTATCCATTGAAGCACCTGGTGGTTTGAGGTTCATCAGGCTTTCAAAATCTGGAGGTAAAGATGGAGCTGGATTAAGGCCATGGCACTCTGCGATCAGTATTGATGAGTGTTATGTGGATGGACTAAAAATACAGTCTGCAGGAGTAAACAAGGTCATTGTAACCGACTTCTGACAATGCATCGCACTGCATAAAATATCCAAATGCACCATGAATCTTTCAATTTTACTCAGAATCAAAAGAGTGAGCGGCACAAAGAACGGAAAAGAGGCAGAAATAACTCATCATACCCAAGCCTATAAAACTTCAAATGCAGCAAATCTATCCCTCTCATTGGAAACCCTTTGCATTCTTGTCTTTTGATTCTCCACTCTTAAATACGTAAGAGGTTCGCACACATCCCGGCTCATCTTAATAAGGGTTGATTCCTGCCTGCCTTTGCTTTTCCTTCCTTTCAGCACTTCCTCCCCTTGAGATGCAGACTCAACCTGATTTATTGATGTCCAGGATGATCTCCTAACATGAAAACTTCATTCCCAGCCCATCATCTTTCCGAGGCTTGAGAATAAAAGTGAAGATTTCTTAATTGCTTGGGAATGATCGACTACAGCAGGGATAAAATGTGGTGAAATTTATGCTCCCAAGCTTAACCTTGTGACTCAATGGGTGGTTAGCACAAGCACGATGGGCTGAAGGGCCTATTTCTGTGCCGTATCTTTCTATGACTCACAAGATATCTGACATTTAAAATTAATCAAATATTGACCAATCTATTAGATTAAAACAGATGCCCTGTCCAGTGGAAAACACTTCATTAAGTCTTCCTGTGTAGGAAAATAACTGCAGATGCTGGTACAAATCGAAGGTATCGCAAAATGCTGGAGTAACTCAGCGGGTCAGGCAGCATCTCTGGAGAGAAGGAATGGGTGACGTTTCGGGTCGAGACCCTTCTTTGGACTGAAGAAGGGTCTCGACCCGAAACGTCACCCATTCCTTCTCTCCAGAGATGCTGCCTGACCCGCTGAGTTACTCCAGCATTTTGTGATACCTTCGCTAAGCCTTCCGTTCTGTAACACAGAACAGTACAGCACAGGTTCAGACCATTCTGCACATAATTACTATGCTGAACATGATACATTTAAACTAATCTCCTCCACCTGCATGTGATCCACTTCCCTCCATTCCCTGGACACCCATGTGCATAACTAAAAGCCTCCTAAATGCCACTAGTCTATCTGCCTCCATTACCACCCCTGCGGCGCGTTCCAGGCACCCACCCCACTATGTGTAAAAAATTTGCACCCACCCTCCTATGTGTAAAAAACTGTAAAGTCGGTCGGGGCGGCACGGTGGCGCAACAGTAGAGTTGCAGCCTTACAGCACCAGAGACCCAGGTTTGTTTCTGACTATGGGTGCTGCCTGTACGCTGTTTGTACATTCTCCCCGTGACTGAGTGGGTTTTGCCAGGTGCTCCGGTTTCCTCCCACACTCCAAAGATCAACAGGTTTGTAGGTTCATTTGCTTCAGTAAAAATTGTAAACTGTCCCTCGAGGGTAGGATAGTGCTAGTATACGGGGATCGCTGGTCTGCGTGGACTCGGTGGGCCGAAGGGCCTGTTTCCACACTGTATTTCTAAACTAAACAAGGAACTGTGGACAAAATGTGTAGGAAAGAACTGCAGATGCTGGTTTAAATTGAAGGTAGACACTAAATGCTGGAGTAACTCAGCGGGCCAGGCAGCATCTCTGGAGAGGATGAATGGGTGGCGTTTCGGGTCGAGACCCTTCTGGCCTGGGCCTTCTCCATTGTCAGAGTGAGGCCAAACAAAAATTGGAGGAGCAGCACCCCATATTTCGCTTGGTCCGCTTACAACCCAGCGGTATAAACAGTGATTTCTCTAACTTCAAATAACCCTTGCATCATTCCTCCCCCACCCTGGTTGCCGTACTAGTTTTACTGTCGTCCTGCTTAGTTTCATTCTTTGTATCACTCGTTATCACCTTCTCCACACCCAACAATGTACCATTGTGGGCTCCACCTTTCCTCAGTCATCTTCGCTGTCTTTGATTTGTCCTTTTGCACACCTTTCATTCACTTGTTCTCTGTACCTTTTCATACCTCTTGTTTCCCTCTCCCCTGACGCTCAGTCTGAAGAAGGGTCTCGACCCGAAACGTCACCTCTTCCTTTTCTCCGGAGATGTGGCCTGGCCCGCTGAGTTACTCCAGGTTTATGTGACTACAGTCTATGGAATATCATAGTTGCCAAGGTAGGGGTGGCGGTTGGTGTTGTGCAGTGTTCAAGACTTGATGGTTGCTGGGAAGAAGTTGTTCTTGAACCTGGGGTGCTCACGGTTTTCAAGCTCCTGTACTTTCATGCCAATGGGCAAACAGGAATGTGGGGTTGAGGTTACAGTCAGATTACTCGTGATCTTATTAAATAACGGAGCAGTTTGCGGGGCTGAGTGGCCAATACTGCCCCTATATTGTAATACTTGCACAGAGATAGAAGGCTAATGCAACAATTGACTGGGATTCCAGATGCCTGGTTGGCCTCTCCTAGTTAGCTCAGACTTCACACTACGGCCCAAATTACTTTGAATTAAATGGTGCAGGAAAGTTTAGCCAGCACGACGCTTGGCAAGACCACCCCAATACCGGATATAAAAACACACTGAAGTCTTGTAACGCAGAGGCAGAGAGATTTTGCCCTGGTCATGCAAAACGAAAAACAAAAAGAGGAAGTGTGTCCTTAAGTGTGTGTTGGCTATGAAGTGGGTATATAACAACACAGTGTTCCTTTTCCCATTATCTAGGCTGGCAAGCAATTCACTCTCTCCTTGTAACACAAAGTACAGCATTCACATTCCTTTTTTTATCTGCTAAATATTTTCTTTTTCTCCTGACTTTTCGGGGGAAAGCCAGCTAGCTTTAAGACCCTGCACAATCAATGCCATTCACATGGAGTTGGACAATCGCTATCAGAAGACTCTCCCCGCCCCCCCCAAGATGAGAAGGCTTCACTGGTATTGACCTTGAGTTAGTTTTTCTTTATGGTTAACTCTGGAATTCGAAAGGATCGCAGGGTGTGTCTTGCAGGCTTGGGACCTGAATCAGTGACCTTCTGGCTCGTAGTCAAGTCTTTAACCCGGTGATACTTTTGGCTAGCCTTGGGTCAGGATCTTATCAATCTGCAATCACCAGACACCACAGACAGAGACTGGGAACGATTCATAAAATAATATTCACGAGCCAGACTTCTCAGGCCTGTCAGCGTTATCCCCCGGGAATAGATATGAGTACTGTTTCTGGAAAGGGCTGAGCATGTTTACTAATCCATTACTGAAGGAGTTTCCAGTCATAAATCTGAAGATGTGAGAATGTCGTCTAATGTATTGATGCTAAAATATCGATGACTTATGACAGGGCGGTACAGTGGCGCTGTGTAGACTCGCCGTCTTACTGTGCAGGGACCCGGGTTTGAATTTAGAGAGGACAATTAACCTATGAGCCAGCACATCTTTGGGATGTGGGAGGAAACCAGACCACCCAGAGGAAGCCCACACAATCACAGGGAGAACATGCAAACTCCATAAGGGCAGCATCCGAGGTCGGGATCGAACCCGAGTCTTTGGCACCAGTTGCACCACTCTGCCCCTAAATCAATCCTGAAGGTGTGTTATGGACACACGGAACTGCAGATGCTGGTTTACAAAAAGAGACACAAAGTGCTGGAGTAACTCAGCGGCTTAGCCTGCATCTCTGGAGAACGTGGATAGGTGATGTTTCAGGTCAGGATCCTTCTTCAGACCTTGAGGTGATAACTGTTTAACATGTGTAAGAAAGAACTGCAGATACTGGTTTAAATCGAAGGTAGACACAAAATGCTGGAGTAACTCAGCGGGACAGGCAGCATCTCTGGAGAGAAGGAATGCGTGACGTTTCGGGTCGAGACCATTCTTCAGTCTGAAGAAAGGTCTTGACCTGAAACGTCACCCATTCCTTCTCTCCAGAGATGCCGCCTGTCCCGCTGAGTTACTCCAGTATTTTGTGTCTACCAAACTGTTTAACATCCTGCCTGTCTTTCATTCAGGATATTAGCAGTAGATGTATAATATAAAACCTCCTCCCAAATCAGTTTTTGCTGGAAGATTTGATTAACATTACCCCTCCAGTGGCCTGAACAAGTCCAGCTCAGCTTTCATAAATCCCTGATGTGCAAGTTATTGCTTTACAATTTTTACCTAGTAATTTCTACGAAGAAGCTTATCCCATTTCATTTTGTACAAGTTTATACAATGGGACATGCAGTTATTTCCCTTGTGACTCATCAAACTGCAAGCAACTTTAAATACAATCTCCGGGATTGCTCCAGGGTCCCTTAGTGATTTTTAAGGAGGGACGACTCCAATAGAATAAAAGTCAGATGTAATGTGGAGATGGGGGTCCAGAAAGTATTTTTAGAAAAAGTATTAAGAAGCTTGAGAGCTGATGTACAATATTCTGTTGCAGAGTCAGGGCTGTGCAGCAAATAAACAGGCCCTTTGTCCCACCTTGTCCATGCTGACCAGGTTGGCACACTGGGCGAGTCCTATTTTCCTGCATTTGGCCTATATCCCTCTAAACCCTTTCTATCTATTTATTTGTCCAAATGTCTTTTCAAAGTCAGAACTGCATCCGGTTCTATAGCTTCTTCCGGCAGCTCATTCCAGGCACGCTTTCACCATCTGAGTGAAAAAGGATGCCACTGAGGTTCCTCTTAAATCTTTTTCCTCTCACCTTAAACTTACGCCCTCTCGTTTTAGAATCCTCTACCCTGGGGAAGAACGACTGTGAGCGTTCACTTTATCCATGCCCCTCTTGATCTTGTGCACCTCAATAAGGTTACCCCTCAGCCTCCTACGCTACATCATCACAGCCTACCCAACCTCTCCATATAACTCAATATAACAGCCTGCCCAAACTCTCCATTTAACGCAAGCCTGCAAGTCCAGGTGACATCCTGGTGAATCTCTTCCAGCTTAATGATGTCCTTCCTGCAGTTCTTAAATAACTAAAGTTAAACTACCACTGTAGAAGTGAACGGAGACAGATTACACTTCAGGCAGACGCCTTCATGATTAAAACCTCATGTATAGTTAAAATAGCAATTTCTCAGGGTCACAATTGGGACTGAAACAATTAATCAGCCAAAAACCATAAAAAAGAATCATTTCTACAGGAAGAAAATGATCTTAAAGGAACATTAATTCCCACGAGTTAGGGTTTGTGAAATATGTTTTTTATCAGTCGGTGCAAATAAAGTATTGTCACACTTTAAGGTCAATTACAATCCCCAAAAATAATGATTAAAATCACAGTAAAGCTTCCCTAGTGTGCAGGGAGAGGTTGAGAAAGTGGGATAACATTGAACTAATGTGAATGGGTGATCGATGGTTGGCATGGACTTGGTGGGCCGAAGGGCCTGTTTCCAAACTGTATCTCTAAACTAAACTACATTTGTAGCAGTTCAAGAAGCTTGCTCATCACCACCTTCCCAAGGGTATTGAGGGCTGGGCAATTGAATCCTGGCTCAACCTGTGAAGCCCACATGAATATATCTATATATATATATATATAAAAAATACTACGGTACTCAGAAAAGACAGGTAGTTTTGCAAAATTTAATTTGAATGTTTAAAGACCGTGGAAATGTAGATATTAATTGTACATATAAGAAAGTGAGCAGTTTCTTCGCTGGCCTGTTGTGTGACAGCAAATCTCAGACGGCTGCTGCTAAAATTGCCTCCAGGTTAAGAAAACAAATCACCTTACATAACCCTTACAGGAAACGTGCACGACAAGCAAAAACCTGATCAATTTTGACAGAGGTGCTTCACAAAATTAAATAGCTTCCTGGCCCTTGGTATTATTATTGACTATTTAAATATTAGGAGAAGCAAAGGAATGACTACGTGCCGTCCGTCCCATGCTGATACTATATCCCTTCCGGCTATCGCC
This sequence comes from Rhinoraja longicauda, assembly GCF_053455715.1. Classification (NCBI taxonomy): domain Eukaryota; kingdom Metazoa; phylum Chordata; class Chondrichthyes; order Rajiformes; family Arhynchobatidae; genus Rhinoraja; species Rhinoraja longicauda. The sequence goes on from NC_135981.1 coordinate 15,447,528, forward strand.
TGAAGCAGAAGCAGACCGTTTGCACCATGCCATGATATTTGACTTTGATTTGAGTTTCCAGCTGTATAATCTCTCCGCCACCAAGGCTCTCTGCCTCCACCTCTCTGATCAAAGCACAAAGGGCTGGAGGAACTCAGTGATTCAGACAACATCAGTGGTGGGTGTAGACAGGCGATGTTTCAGGTCGGGACCCTCCTTCAGACTGAAACTGAAGGGCCTTGATCCAAAAGGTCATCCGTCCCCTCCCCTCCATAGACTCTACTGACCCATTGAGATCCTCCAGCACTTGCTCTACATTGCAGCATCTGCAGCCCCTTGTGTCTCCACTTCGCTGATGTTGACTTTCCCTGAACCTGTTTCTGCAGTTGAAGTATTCACAAAATGCTGGAGTAACTCAGCAGGTCAGGCAGCATCTCGGGAGAGAAGGAATGGGTGACGTTTCGGGTCGAGACCCTTCTTCAGACTGATGTCGGGGGTGGGACAAAGGAAGGATATAGGTGGAGACAGGAAGATAGAGGGAGATCTGGGAAGGAGGAGGGGAAGGGAGGGACAGAGGAGCTATCTGAAGTTGGAGAAGTCGACGTTCATACCACCGGGCCGCAAACTGCCCAGGCGAAATATGAGGTGCTGCTCCTCCAATTTCCGGCGGGCCTCACTATGGCACTGCAGGAGGTACTCCACTCTGGCTATTTGCTCCTTTACTTGACTCTTCAATGCACTCCGAGCCAACAACACAATCCTGATGCTTCTCTGAACTCTCTGAGTTTCGGAGTCAAGAGTCAAGAGTGTTTCATCGTTATATGTACCAGCAATGGAACAAATGAATTCTTACTTGCTGCACCTTAACAGGCCTGTGAACACAATAACACACAGGCACAAAATGCTGGAGTAACTCAGCGGGACAGGCAGCATCTCTGGAGAGATGGAATGGGTGGCGTTTCAGGTTGAGACCCTGCTTCAGACTGATCAAGAATAGTTTACATGTTACAAATATAGAACACAATTTTCTTCACTGTACTCAGTACACATGACAACACTCAACCAATACCAATACCATTTCAGGTGCCCCAAATCCGGATATCAATATGCAATCAACCGTGACTCATTCCAAAATACTGGTGACCAAGTCAAAAGTTGGATTTGTATATCAGGCAATCTCGCTCAGATTATCATCACACAAACATTTCACTGAAATATACGGACATTAAAAAATGCTTAAGGGTGAAGAGCTTCTGTTATACTGGGGGATGAAACTAGTTCTTTAACGTTTTAGGCCTGGATTGGAAGCCCTGTCAGATGATGGGATGCGTTGCCCCTTCTGCCAGCATAAACAAGGACCAGTCTCATCCCGGTCACTCCCTCTTCTCCCCTCTCTCATCAGGCAGGAGATACAGAAGTTTGAAAACACCTCCACATCAGGAACAGCTTCTTCCCAGCTGTTATCGGGCAAGTGGACGGCCCTCCCATCAGCTAGAGAGCCTTCCTGACCTTCCACCTACTTCATTTGAAGACCTTTGAAATTTCTTTAATCGGACTCTATCAAATTAAAATGTCATATCTTTGTCCCAAATGTTGTACCCTTTTGCAAGGGTGGCACGGTGGTGTAGCGGTAGAGTTACTGCCTTACAGCGGCAGAGACATGGGATTGATCCTGACTAGGGGTGCTGTCTGTACGGAGTTTGTATGTTTTCCTCATGACCTGCGTGGGGTTTCTCCAAGATCTTTGGTTTCCTCCCCTGCTCGAAAGACATACAGGTTTGTAGGTTAATTGGCTTGGTATAAATATAAAATTGTCCATGGTGTGCATAGGGTAGTATTAATGTGAGGGGATCGGTGGTCAGTGCGGACTCATTGGGCCGAAGGGCCTGTTTCTGTTCTGTATCTTCATCTTCTTCTTAAGCCCTTTGCTCCTCTAGGGAGCATAGGCCATTGACAAATATCAATGTCAAATTCTACACTGTATCTCTAAACCCAAAAAAACTAAACACTATGGTAGGCATGATTGTATTTATGTGTAGTTTTTTTTAACTGGGTAGCACGCAAGCAAAAGCTCTTCACAGTATCTCTGTACAGGTAACAATAAAAAAACTAAATAAAACGAAACATTTATGGTTCCATGAGGCTTCACTAGATGCATCTTGTTAAAGCTGGTCCCTAGAACAATTTGTACAGCCGAGTCTGATTGAGATGGAACTGCATTTCCACAGCCAAATGTGTGCAGCGACTTCCCCGATCAAAGCCAACAATTTAAATGGAAGACTGAATTTGTACTGAGTATTCACAATCTTAGATTGTTTCATAAGGAATCAAAACGCCATAAGGCATTTCACGAATGCAGGCAGCGTTCTTATGTGGGGAAGCCCAGCTGTCAGTGCCACACAATGTTGGCTCACAAACAGTAACCAGACTTACAAACAAGTAATGTGCTACAGTGAGTGGAGGAAGGGACTGCAGACACTGAAGATGGACACAAAATGCGGGAGTAACTCAGCGGGACAGCAGCATCTCTGGAGATAAGGAATAGGTAACCTTTTGGATCGAGACCCTTCAAACTCAGAGGGTCTCCAGTGATATTCGGTTGAAAGATGAAGCTGGTCACGAGACTACACCTACCTGCCTTCTTCAGTCTGAAGAAGGGTCTCGACCCAAAACGTCACCCATTTTTTCTCTCCTGAGATGCTGCCTGACCCGCTGAGTTACTCCAGCATTTTGTGATACCTTCTCAACTTCAATAGTGCCCTGAAGCATTCTACACCCGGCAAATAGAAACGTATCGAAACGTATAAGATTATTAAGGGGTTGGACACGTTAGAGGCAGGAAACATGTTCCCAATGTTGGGGGAGTCCAGAACAAGGGGCCACAGTTGAAGAATAAGGGGTAGACCATTTAGAACTGAGATGAGGAAAAACATTTTCAGTCAGAGAGTTGTGAATCTGTGGAATTCTCTGCCTCAGAAGGCAGTGGAGGCCAATTCTCTGAATGCATTCAAGAGAGAGCTGGATAGAGCTCTTAAGGATAGCGGAGTCAGGGGGTATGGGGAGAAGGCAGGAACGGGGTACTGATTGAGAATGATCAGCCATGATCACATTGAATGGCGGTGCTGCTCAAAGGGCCGAATGGCCTCCTCCTGCACCTATTGTCTATTGTCTAAATAGGTGCAAAGTTAATACCTCGTCCAAAAAATAGCACCTCCACCAAGAAATACAGTACGTCTTGGGATTCTGCCAAAGAATTAACCAGGCTGTGGTTAATTAGATTTGAACCTGCAAACTTTCAATCGAGAGGGCAAGGTGATATTGACAGAACCATATAGGTACACATAGAGGCCTAGGAAATATTTTTTTTATTGCAGCTTTCCTGAAACCTATCAAAAATACATCTAATTCAATATGTATTTTTCTTATATGTGTTTGCCCTCAGCCGCGTGAAAAAAGATCAATGTAGCCTAAAACAAACATCAGGGTCAAGACTGCTGATTGATTAGGCTGTTTCTTGGCAGCACATGTTAAAAACAAAGTGGAATGTAATAAATATCAAACATGCATTCAAAAATATGACACACAGAATGGACAAAGCAAATTAAACGCAAACACATAAGACAGATGCTGATTAGCTTTGCACATTGCTTTACTGAATTATTGAACTGGAAGTGAAAGAGATTGTGTGGCAGATGAGAAAGGCTTGCTTGCTTGAAGAGCATGTCAGTAGAAAGCAAAGCAGGCAAACTGTGGTTTATTATGCAAAAACAAAAACACAGTAGATTTGGGAGTTGATGCAGAGAAAGTGAAGCAAGATCCAAAGCCATCTCGTGAACAGGACTGTACAAAATCAAAGGTGGACACAAAATGGTGGAGTAACTCAGCGGCTCAGGCAGCATCTCAAGAGAGAAGGAATGGGTGACGTTTTGGGTCAAGACCCTTCTTCAGACCCTAGGGTCTGAAGAAGGGTCCCAACCCGAAACGTCACCCATTCCTTCTCTCCCGAGATGCTGCCTGAGCCGCTGAGTTACTCCACCATTTTGTGTCTACCTTCGATTTAAACCAGCGTCTGCAGTTTTTTTTTCCTTCCCGTACAAAATCGTCAGTGTCGCCCTCTCAGGTTCATTTTGAATCTCTCCCCTTTCAGCTTAAGCCTATGCCCTCTAATTTTAGAATCCTCTTATCCAGGGAAAAAGACTGTGAGCATTCTGTTGTACTTCGTGGTCCGGTACCTGTTGTACCTTTGTTGTGACTCTGGAAGGACCACGAGTACACATGTTTAAGATGTTATCATGGTGGAGCTTAACTCCAGGTTGTTTATTCCAAGGCCGCCTGGATCCAGAGCGGCCGCCTAATCACACCAATCACTTATATATACAGGCATACAAAGTAGTCCTTGTGACCAACAAAGTAGTCCTAACAATATCACAACATCCCCCTTGTCTTATATATTACAACATCCCCCTTGTCTTATATACAATCTTTGTTTTGTCTACATTTTGTTTTTTGTATTGTTTTCTTTTCCATTCTAGGGCTAAAATATATATTTAACAAACAAAACCAAAACACCATTGCTTTTTGCAAACCAAACCAATAACACAACTAAACACAATTTCTTTTTTCGCCATCATGGTGGTCACTCATCTCTGTGTGGTCACTCCACAGATATATACATATATATATACCAGAGCATCAAATATAATACATTAAGCTTTCAGTACACAGATCACTACACAGATCATTAAACACAAAATATTCATTTTGTTCCATATCTTCCCCTCAAGAAGACGTGCTGTGTAGATCAAACATAGTGTAGGCTCTAGATGCTCCACCACCATGATTTGGCTGCCACTGCTGGCCTCGCACTGCTGGGCTGGCACTGCTGGGCTCCCACTGCTGGGCTGACACTGCTGGGCTCCCACTGCTGGGCTGACACTGCTGGGCTCCCACTGTTGGGCTGGCACTGCTGGGCTCCCACTGATGGCCTCCCACTGCTGGGCTCCCACTGCTGGGCTGGCACTGCTGGGCTCCCACTGCTGGGCTCCCACTGCTGTAATCGCGGTGCGATCGCGCCTCCGCTGCAGTGCTCTCCGGCCCCGCCCACAGGTGCTCCTGGCCGCTGCCGCGCAAATTCGAACGCACTGCCGCTGCCTCGGGCCCAGGGCCATCCCGACTCTCCGGTCGCCGCGCCTGGGTGAGTATGCAGTGCCTCGGCCTTACCGGCCACCGCACCTCCGCGAGTGGTCGGTCCCTCCGGTCGCCGACCCCCTCCGCACACCTCCGTGAGTGTCGGTCTTACCGGTCGCCGCACACCTCCGTGGGTGTCAGTCTTCCCCGGTCACCGCACACCTCCCTGGGTGTCGGGTCTCCCGGTCGCCTCCGGTCTCTCCCCCGCGAAGCAGTCGCAGGCTCCCAATCTCGGGCCTGCACAGGTGCTGGGGCGCGATGTGGGCCATCACACACCGCCCTCAGCAGCTTGCAGCGTCACGTCGGCAGCTCGCCGCTGACTACTGAGCATGTAAGTATACCTACATATATTGGCCCCTTACCGAGCGGGGAACTTTTTTCGTAGCCATTTTCAAGTCCAGGTGAGCTCTAGCTAGGTCTCTGGAGCGGAGCCAGATCCAGGCGAGTCCCAGGCTGCTGCAGGGCCTCCAGCCGTCGCCTTCCTTAGACGTCTGGATCCTCCAGCGAACTAATGTCCCTTTCCTTACCTGACCACCAGGGGTGCCCCCCTCAGTCGACCCTGAGGGGGTGGATGTCCAGACCCTGGTACCCTCTCTTATGTGTTCTTCATTGACGGTTCCACCCTCTCCTGTCTCTGGTCTTGGGGGGGACGAGCAGGGGCCAGTTCAGTGGCTTTCCCTGAAGTGTCATGTGTACTGGCAACAGAACAATGAAATTCTTACTTGCTGTTAGCCTGTTAACACAATAACACACAGATAAAATATATAATAATCAATAAAACAATAAATTAGTAGTCAGTAGTACTCAGTAATCAGACTATAATAGTGCAAAACTGAAGTCCGTAGAGCAATGAAACAAAGTCCACAGTAGATTATAATTGCTGAGGTGGTGGTTGAGTGTTGTGCGGTCGGTGTTCATGAGCCTGATTATTGATGGGAAGAAGCTGTTCTTGAACCTGGAGGTCACGGTTCTCAGATTCCTGTACCTGGTATGTAGGAGTGAAATGAGAGCATGTCCAGAATAGTGTGGGTCTTTGGGATATGACCTGGCTTTTTGATGCAGAATTTCTAGTGTCTATGATGCACCGGGCTATCAATATCTATGAGAGACGAGGCAATGTCTACCACTTCTGTCCGTTTTGAACTTTAAGTGACCTGGTCAAAGGGTTATTCAATTAGTAAAAGCTGGTTCTCATGTGCGTAAATAGGGACTGTCCCATTTCAGTCCTGTATTTTGCACATTGCACTAAAATCAGCATCACTTAGAGGGTATCACAAAAAGCTGGTGTAACTCAGCGGGTCAGGCAGCATCTCAGGAGAGAAGGAATGGGTGATGTTTCGGGTCGAGACCCTTCTTCAGACTCACTTAGAGGGAGTCTTCACCAGAAAAAGATGCTCAGTCCCGCAGATATTTCCAGAGAGAAATGTCCTAATGGGACAGCCGGCAGAATTGTTCCACAGAGCTTAAAGTAATTTTCAGCAGCACAGTATTTATTGTTGGGTTTATGAATTCTTCATCAACGATATTTCTTTTAAATGACAGGCCTCCTGCTTGCTTATAGAGCAGGTGAAAAATAGAGCCAAATTGCCATGCTGTCATGTTTAAATCTTAGAAAAATGTTCCTCAGAAGTTTATCCTGTTATCTGGGATCATCTGCTCTAGGAGTGTTAAAGTATTCTACAGAGGGTGCTTGATGTTGCAACAGAGACCTGTGTTGGTGTCCTAGTCCACAGCTCTCTTTCTTCAACATCGCTTAAACTACTTATCTGGCAGTTACCATCTGCAGGGCATTGGTTCACATTTTCCTTTGTCAGAACATTGGTTAAACCTTAAAAATATTAGGCATGAACAACACACAAGTGCTGGTCGTACTCAGTGGGTCAGGCAGATCTGTGGAGGGAAGGGACCGACAATGTTTCGGGTCTGGATCCTTCTTCAGAACAACCCTGAAACGTCACCTGTCCATTCCCTCCTCAGATGCAACCCTGACCTTGGATGCTTTCCGTGTGGAGTTTGTGCGTTCCCCCTGTGACCACGTGAGTTCCCTCTGGGCGCTCCGGTTTCCCCCCCACATCCCAAAGACGTGCGGGTTTGTGGGTAAGTAGGCCTTTTGTAAATTGCCTCTAGTGTGTAGGGACTGGAGTAATGTGAATGGGTGATCGATGGTCGGTGTGGACTCGGTGGTCTGAAGGGCCTTTTTTCCGTGCTGTATCTCTAAACTAAGGTGCAAGGATCTGTTGCCACACTTTTTATCCTTCTGGATAAAACTGCCCATAAAAAGGTAGTTTGCTTCCGTAAAGAAACTCTGAAAGATTTTTATAAGTTTCCGTGCTGTATCTCTAAACTGAAGCAGACCATGATATCATTCGAAATGGAATTGCATTAACATCAGAAGAGCAGTATTTTACAGCAAAACAGGCAAACAGCAGGATAACAGTTTTAAATGCCATAGACCAATGCATGAATGGCTGCCTCCTGTGCTGCTGTTTCTATAACAGCACTTTATTAAATAGTCAAACCATCTTACAGAGAGCCACACAATGAAATTTTAATGGTGTTTGGTGATCAGTCAATCCATCCATCAATCAAGGAATGATTCCATCTACAGGCAAGGCACAATAAAGCCATCATGAACCTACGTGCAACAATTTCAGATAAACAGCCATTCCAGCTTCCCTTTGTGCAAATAGTCATACACAACATTGGTGAGGCCGTAGTTGGAGTATTGTTTACAGTTTTGGTCACCCCTGCTACAAGAAAATACCATTAATCTGTAAAGAATACAGGAAACATTGGCGAGGATGTTTTCAGGACGAGGCTCTGAGACAGGCTGAGGTTGGGCAGGCAAGGATTTTATTCTTTGGAGTGGAGGAGGTTGCGGAGTGATAGAGATGCATAAAATCAAGAGGGTGAGGTCCATATTCCTATCGGTCTTCCGGTGAAAAATATCTCCAATTTCCTCAAATCCGTCTAGCAACTTCTTAACTCTTCATTCTCTATTATTTACTACTTTGCTAAGAGAAATACTTCCTGGACTGCGATTGTGCCGAGGCCTCTATTAATTTTCTGATATATAATTTCCCCTTAGACTCCTTTACTTTGAAGCAAAAAGCTACTCCCTGAGCAGTCTTTGCATATAACTGAATAGAGAAAAGGGTTTCATGGCTATGTCATCTTTGAATTAAACCACGAGATCCCAACAACAAATTTAATATCACCCTTACCAATCATTACTGAATTATTAGTAGATTTGTGCAATGTTCTGTCTGTGATGCTTATTGAATGTTAAACTTGGACCTGCCAAATGCATTTTATTTAAGAGGTTTAATACAAGAAACGTCATTTGCTGTGATCCAAATAAACCCCCTCTTCCAAATTTATTATAGATTAAACCATCTGATATAAATGTAAAAATAGATCAGAGTCCTTACTAATGGATGTTAATTATATTTGTATTTGAATTGCTGGCCGGCGCAGTGAAGTAAGACCAAGCATAAAATCAAAAATTTATGAATTATAATTACGAATTACGAATTTCGCAGAGCGCGTGGACCGGACTGTACTCACCACCTGCAGAGCTGGCTGCCTTCGGAGGCTGTGGTGGCGCTGCGAGTGCAGCTGCGACTCGCCTTCAGAGGCTTCGGACGCGGGCCGCGTGGATATCGGAGGCTTGCAGGCCCTGCCCTGGGTGGGGGCCGACATCGGAAGCTCCGGCAGCGGCAGCGTCGTCGCCCACCACGAATCACGGGGCTTGGGTCGGCCCGCCGTGGACCTCTCACCGTCCGGCGCGGCCTGGATCAGGCTGCGGGATTTTCACCGCCCGGCGGGGGCTTCAATGTCGGGAGTCCCGACCGCCCCGATGTGGCAATTTCAACAGCCTGACCGCGGGAGAAGACGGCAAGGGGAAGAGAAAAGACATTCTGGCCTTCCATCACAGTGAGGAGGTGACTGGAGGAGACTCACTGTGATGGATGGTTTTTTTTGTTTTGTGTTGGTTTGTGATTATGTGTGTTATTGCTTATTTTTATTGCTCTTATTGTTGGACTGTGGGTAACGGGATTTCGTCCAAAAGACTTGTTTTTTTGGATGACAATAAAGGCTCTTCTGATTCTGATAAACATCAAAAATCCACATGCCCAAATAACAATTTATTAACAAGTAAGATTGTTGCTCAGAGGAGGTAAAATGCAGAATTATTTACTCTATGGCGCTTAATATCTAAAAGAAAGCTTGCTCAGTGTAGAACACAAAATTGTGGAGTAACTCAACAGGTCAGGTAGTGACTTAGTATGAAGAAGGGTCCCGGCACGAAACATCACATATCCATGTCCCCCAACAAAGAAGGGCGGCACGGTAGCGCAGCGGTAGAGTTGCTGCTTTACAGCGAATGCAGCGCCGGAGACTCAGGTTCGATCCTGACTACGGGTGCTGCACTGTAAGGAGTTTGTACGTTCTCCCCGTGACCTGCGTGGGTTTTCTCCGAGATCTTCGGTTTCCTCCCACACTCCAAAGACGTACAGGTATGTAGGTTAATTGGCTGGGCAAATGTAAAAATTGTCCCTAGTGGGTGTAGGATAGTGTTAATGTACGGGGATCACTGGGGCGGCACGGACTTGGAGGGCCGAAAAGGCCTGTTTCCGGCTGTATATATATGATATGATATGATATGATATGACTCGAAACGTCACCCATTCCTTCTATCCAGAGCTGAGTTACCCCAGCATTTTGTGTCTATCTTCGAGGCTACCTGACCCGCTGAGTTCCTCCAGCACTTTATGTTCCATGTAAGATGTCAGCATTTGCAGTTCCTTGTGTCTTCAGAATTGTTTCTCAACTGGACTGAAAGATAGTTTTGTGAGAGCTTTGGGTGGGGGGGGGGGGGGGGGGGGGGAGAGGGGGGGGGGGGGGGGGCGAGAAAAAAAAAGCCTCTTTTAAAACTTGAATGCACAATTCGTTCATTCACCCACAAAATATCTTGAGAAAGCTCGTCCTTACAAATAAAGTCTCCCTCCACTCAATCCCCTGGTGGTTGAATCACTAATTGGAATCACATTTGCAATTTTAAGTCCGATCAATAGTCACCCTTTGTTTGTGTTACTAATAGCCTTCTACACACAGTCAACAAAGCTCATCATTATCTCATCATCACTTTCACATTCTGCTGGTGGTTTGCATTCAGAATGAAAGGAAATCTAATTCCCAGAAAATGCACAAAGGCGTTGGAAGCGAGGGCGGTGAATTTTAATTTGTCTTTGCCACCAACCAGCCGGTGATGGACAGATAGGATCGTATCATCGGACTTGACTTGGCAGCTTCCTTTGTGGGGCAGAATAGGAGCATCCAACAAAACACAAAAGGGAAACCATGGCATAGACTGGAAATCCGGAATGAAAACAGAAGGTGCAGGAAAAAAACCCAGTACGGGTCAGGTGGCATTGGTGGGGAGAGATGGAGAGTTGGCGTTTCTAGTTGACGTCTTCCATTAGAACAGGAAGAATACAGGAGATGCAAGGAACTGCAGATGCTGGAATCCACAAACTTAGATCTATTATGCATGTTGATTCCCTTCCTATATGACAGTAGTCGGTCAGAGACTGGAAGGATATGGCTGTCAAAGTATATGGCGGGATCTAGATTAGCAACAGAAATGGATCGAGAAATGGCAGATGGGAGCTTAACGCGAGCAAGTGTGACGTGTTGCACTTTGGGAGGTCGAACTTAAGGGGAATGTAAGGGGAAAATATACAATTAATGGCAAGGCTTTTAATACTATTGAAGTACAGAGGGATCTTGGGGTCCAAATCCAAAACTTGCCAAAAGTAGCAACGTAAGTAGATAGAGTGGCAAAGAAGGCATATGGTCTTCTTGCTTCCAATGGTCGAGGCGGCACGGTAGCGCAGCGGTAGAGTTGCTGCTTTACAGCGAATGCAGCGCCGGAGACTCAGGTTCGATCCTGACTACGGGTGCTGCACTGTAAGGAGTTTGTACGTTCTCCCCGTGACTTGCGTGGGTTTTCTCCGAGATCTTCGGTTTCCTCCCACACTCCAAAGACGTACAGGTATGTAGGTTAATTGGCTGGGTAAATGTAAAAATTGTCCCTAGTGGGTGTAGGATAGTGTTAATGTACGGGGATCGCTGGGCGGCACGGACTTGGAGGGCCGAAAAGGCCTGTTTCCGGCTGTATATATATGATGATATGATGATGATTAAGTATGAGAGTCAAGAAGTCATGATGCAGTTTTATAGGACTTTAGTTTAGCCACATTTGGAGTATCGCGTGCAGTTCTGGTCACCCTATTGCAGGAAGGACGTGAAGACTTTGGAGAGGGTGCAGAGGAGATTTACGAGAATGATGCCTGAATTCGGGATAATTAGGTACGGGTAGAGGTTGGACAAACTTGGAATGTTTTCCCTAAAATACCGGAAGTTGCGGGTAGGCCTGATAGAAGTATACAAAGTTATGAGGCATTGATAGGGGGGACAATCAGAGCCTTTTTTCCCCAGAATGGAAATATCAAACACTCCAGGGCATAGCTTAAAGGTGAAAGGGGCAACGTTTAGAGATGTGTGGGGCAGGTTTTTTTACATGGAGAGTGTGGGGTATCTGCAACACACTGCTGGGGGTGGTGGTTGGGGCAGATGTAATAGTGGCATTAAAGAGACTTTTAGATAGGAGCATGGATGTGCAGGGAATGGAGGGATATGGATTATGTGCAGGGAGACAAGGGTTGATCTTGGCATCCTGTTCAGCAAATACTTTGCAGTACTATTCTACACTCTATGCAATTTAATCATGTATGTAGTTAAAAAATGGAGGCCCCATTACAGGGCTCCCGTGCCACCACTTGTTACAATTTGCTGATGCAGGATGCCAGGGGCCACTTGACAGTCTCCTCATTGCCAGTGAGATCAATCAACTTAACGCAGATCACACAAAACCCAGGAGCCATCCTAATCTATCAAATAAAGATTGAGCCAAGAAGGAAGCCTTTGCTTTCATCAACCAACAAACCAGTGTTGTTATTCACTATAGATAGACACAAAAAGCTGGAGAGAAGGAATGGGTGACGTTTGGGGTCGAGACTATATCCTTTGGGGCTGTTCTTAATCCTACTCGGCATTTTGATCTAAGTTATTATTTCAGCACAAATGATTAATCTGTGTTTTTTTAAGGGTCCTTTTACTGGATTGCCTTTGCAAAGAATGAAAAGAGTAGAACAATTCAGAATTATTCTTCCTGAAAAACAATTCAGTGTTTGGTGGAAACACTGTTGTTTATCATGTCCAATGTCAAAATGAACAAAGGATTTGTACGAAAATGAGTATTCAGGAAGGTCAATCAGTCTGCACAGATTTAATTGAATTCACAGATCCTTGCTTGCTCATTATTCTTTGCAATCAGCCCACTGATGAGAAAAAGACCCCTTTGTTGATTGCTAAAGTGTGTTTGTAACTAACTTCAAATTATACTATACAAATGTCTGCTACATTCAGGCCAACAGGAATATTTCACAATGGCTGCAACCTCGAATAATCCTGACATACAATGTGTAAATGTGCGTTTCCAGGGCTGCACACCTCAAATAAAGAATTGAAACAGGTTGTATATCACACTTCCTCATTTATTGGGATGGAAAAAGTCCAATGAAGGAGTGATAACATGAAATTGTTGGCTTCAAATTTAAAAGACATTTGGAAGCCTACATGGGTAGGAATGGCTCAGAGGGATATGGGCCAAACATGGGCATCGGGGACTAGCCGAGATGGGGCTTTTGTTCCAACCATCCATCTATCAAAATCCCCCTCACCTATGTCAACCTATTACCTGCCACGCTTTGTCTTGCCTCTCCCCTTTTCCAGCTTTCTTCTCCCTCCTTACAATCAGTCTGAAGAAGGGTCTCGACCAGAAACGTCAGCTGTCCTTGTTCTCTGGAAATGATGCCCAACCCGCTGAGTTGCTCCAGCACTTTGTGTCTTTTTGTGTATTAATCAGCATCTGCGGTTCATTGTTTCTAGCTCATGGCTAGCATGGGAGAGTTGGAGAGTTATGTATAACTTGATTGTATTCATGTATGGTATTATCTGTAGACACAAAAAGCTGGAGTAACTCAGTTGGTCAGACAGCATCTCTGGAGATGAGGAATAGGTGGCGTTTCAGCTTGGGACCTTCCTTCAGAATGGTGTCATCTGATTTTAATTGGATAGCACGCAAGCAGAAGCTTTCCACTGTATCGCGCTACACATGGCAATAATAAACCAACAGTTACCATTACCAACAGGTGTTAAGGAAGTCTCTCAGCTCTAATGCCCCCTTCTGCTGCATAGATGTAGAATAGCGGAATCTGACTCATTCAATCGCTCATTGAGATTCATTGTAATAATAGATGATTTCTGCTCCTGTTTAAGGACAAATTGTTTCTATTATCTCCTCATCCAGTGGTCTGAAAGTCAGCTTTACTCTACTCTTTTCATCATCAGTTATGTGTTGCATATAATCAAAAAGGATTGTCCTTTTCACTGGAGATATCAGCACTCCTTTTGCAGTCATTTTGCTTTTTAATGGAGCAAATCACAAAGTGCTGGAGGAACTCAGTGGGTAAGCCAGTATCTGTGGAGGGATTTGACAGGTGGCATTTTAGGTTAGGTTAGGTTTATTATTGTCAGATGGACAATAACATGTAAAGTAAAAAGCTTTGATTTGCACGCTATCGAAACAGATCAGATATACCAAATATAGATACAGTCAGTTCAAACTCAAGTACAATAGATGGATCAAAGGGGAAGATACAGTATGCAGACTATAGTTCCCAGCATTGCAACGCACCAGTTCCATAGACAAAGTCCAATGCCCACATTGGGGTAGAGGTGAATCGAACAGTGCCCTAGCTTGTGGAAGGACCATTCAGAACCCTCATAACGGAGGGAAAGAAGCTGTTCCTAAGGGTGGTGGTGTGTGCTTCCAAGCTTCTGTACCTTCTGCCAGACGGGAGCGGTGAGAAGAAGGAATGACCGTGATAATCCACATTTGCACAATGATTGTATGTCAGGGTTGTAAGACGCTGCATCCATTGTGGAATGTTCCTAATGACCTGAATATAACAAACGCCGTGTTTCTCATTTATCTGAAGTTGCAAACGTACTTTAGCAATCAACCAAAGGGTCTTCTTCTCATCAAGGAGCTGATTGTGCTGAATAATGAGCAAACAGGAATTTGTGAACTCAATTAAATCTGTACAGACTGATGACAATAGAAAATACACAATAGACAATAAGTGCAGGAGGAGGCCATTCGGCCCTTCGAGCCAGCATCGCCATTCAATGTGATCATGGCTGATCATTCTCAATCAGTACCCCGTTCCTGCCTTCTCCCCATACCCCCTGACTCCGCTATCCTTAAGAGCTCTATCTAGCTCTCTCTTGAATGGCCTTTCCATGTGCTCATTCTGATACAAATCCTTTCAATAGACAATAGACAATAGACAATAGACAATAGGTGCAGGAGTAGGCCATTCAGCCCTTCGAGCCAGCACCGCCATTCAATGCGATCATGGCTGATCACTCTCAATCAGTACCCCGTTCCTGCCTTCTCCCCATACCCCCTCACTCCGCTATCCTTAAGAGCTCTATCCAGCTCTCTCTTGAAAGCATCCAAAGAACTGGCCTCCACTGCCTTCTGAGGCAGAGAATTCCACACCTTTACCACTCTCTGACTGTAAAAGTTCTTCCTAATCTCCGTTCTAAATGGCCTACCCCTTATTCTTAAACTGTGGCCCCTTGTTCTGGACTCCCCCAACATTGGGAACATGTTTCCTGCCTCTAATGTGTCCAATCCCCTAATTATCTTATATGTTTCAATAAGATCCCCCCTCATCCTTCTAAATTCCAGTGTATACAAGCCTAATTGCTCCAGCCTTTCAACATACGACAGTCCCGCCATTCCGGGAATTAACCTAGTGAACCTACGCTGCACGCCCTCAATAGCAAGAATATCCTTCCTCAAATTTGGAGACCAAAACTGCACACAGTACTCCAGGTGCGGTCTCACCAGGGCCCGGTACAACTGTAGAAGGACCTCTTTGCTCCTATACTCAACTCCTCTTGTTATGAAGGCCAACATTCCATTGGCTTTCTTCACTGCCTGCTGTACCTGCATGCTTCCTTTCAGTGACTGATGCACTAGGACACCCAGATCTCGTTGAACAACCCCTCTTCCTAACTTGACACCATTCAGATAATAATCTGCCTTTCTATTCTTACTTCCAAAGTGAATAACCTCACACTTATCTACATTAAACTGCATCTGCCATGTATCCGCCCACTCACACAACCTGTCCAAGTCACCCTGCAGCCTTATTGCATCTTCCTCACAATTCACTTTCATGACCGATGATGCTTCTCCATCAGTGTGAAGAAGGGTCTTGACCTGAAATGTCGTCTGTCCATTCCCTCCACAGATGCTGCCTGTCCCACTGAGTTCCTCCAGCACTTTCCTATTTTTGCTCAAGATTCCAGCATCTGCATTGTGGGGAGCCTCCTCTTTCTTTGTGCTGGACACAGATTGATCGAATCACCACAGACACATAGACACAGAACTAGGTTGCAGAATCGGCCACAAGGAGATGAGTAATCTAAAGGTTTCTCATGTCAGGACGACTCTGTTGTTCTATTAGCTACTCTTCACATAAATGCAAACGTGCTTGAAATCGAGCCATTTTGCTGCATGGGCTTGGCTGTCTGAAACTAACCTGAAGCAAACACGAGAAACACAAACATGTGTGTATAAAAATAACTTGAGTTAACTCTTCACTAACACTTCCAGAATCTCCCAGTACTGGAGTCCTGTTTGGCTCAATGTGAATGGCAAGCAGAATGTTTCTCTAGTCTAGTACTATTAAACTGGATAAGCATGGCCTACTTAATCAACGCATTCACTTTTCTGCAGCATCAGAAATAAAATTTAAAAAGCTTGCTTTTATCATGGAATAATAAAAGCACAGAGTAACGACCTGACAGAATGAGGCAGGTACAATACCAACATTTAACAGATACTTGGACAGGTACCTGGTCAAGAAAGGTTTAGAGGGATATGGGCTAAATATCGGAAAATGGGGTTAACTTTGATGGGGTATCTTGGTCGTCGTGGATGAATTGAGCCGAAGGGCCTGTTTTCGGACATGCGACTGTTCATAGGTTATTGGAACAGAATTAAGCCATGTGGTCCATCAAGTCTACCCCGCCATTCAATTATGGCTGATGTGTCTTTCCCTCTCAACCCCATTCTCCTGCCTTTGCCCCCATAACCCATGACACCCTTACTAATCAAGAATCTGTCAATTTGCCTTAGTAACATCCATTGACTTGGCCTCCACAGCCGTCTGTGGCAATGAATTTCACAGATCCACCCCTGTGGGCAGCACGGTGGCGCAGCGGTAGAGGTGCTGCCTTACAGCGCTTACAGCGCCAGAGACCCGGGTTCAATCCCAACTACGGTGCTTGTCTGTACGGAGTTTGTACGTTCTCCCCGTGACTGTGTGCTTTTTCTCTGAGATCTTCGGTTTCCACCCACACACCTAAGACATACAGGTTTGTAGGTTAATTGGCTGGATATAATTGTAAATTGTCCCTAGCGTGTGTAGAATAGTGTTAGTGTGCAGGGATCACTGGTCGGTGCGGAATCGGTGGGCCGAGGGGCCTGTTTCCGTGCTGTATCTCTAAACTAAACTAAACTAAACCACCTACCATTAACTTTAAATGCACAACACATGTGAGGCCACGCTTGGAGTACTATACAGTTCATTTCATCCAGCTATAGGAAGGAAGTTATTAAGTTGGAAAGGTGCAGAAAAGATTCACCAGGATATTACCTGGGCTTGCAGGCTTGAGTTATAGGGAGAGGTTGGATAGGCTGGGTCTTTTTTCTTTGAAGCAAATGAGGCAGACGAGTGACCTTATTAAAGGATACAAGATCATGAGGGGCATAGATAAAGTGAACACTCACGATCTTTTCCCCAGGGTAGAGGATTCTAAAACTAGAGGGCAAAGGCTTGAGGTGAGAGGGGAGGGAAATGAGAGGAACCTCAGGGGCAACCTTTTCACTCAAAGGTTAATCCACATCTGGAATGAGTTGCTGGTGGAAGCTATAAAAGCAGGTATAATTACGACTTTCAAAAAAGATTTAGACTGATGTATGGATAGGAACAGTTTAGAGAGCTATGGGTCAAATTATGGGAAATGAGAGTAACCCAGTATGCCATTTTGGTCGGCATGGGCGCCATGGGCCGGAGGGCCTGTTTCCATGCTGTAGAGCTGGTTCCATGGCTCTAAGAGCAACAAGGCATACACAAGTATGCACAGGCACGGTAGCGCAGCGGTAGAGTTGCTGCTTTACAGCGAATGCAGCGCCGGAGACTCAGGTTCGATCCTGACTACGGGTGCTGCACTGTAAGGAGTTTGTACGTTCTCCCCGTGACCTGCGTGGGTTTTCTCCGAGATCTTCGGTTTCCTCCCACACTCCAAAGACGTACAGGTATGTAGGTTAATTGGCTGGGTAAATGTAAAAATTGTCCCTAGTGGGTGTAGGATAGTGTTAATGTACGGGGATCGCTGGGCGGCACGGACTTGGTGGGCCGAAAAGGCCTGTTTCCGGCTGTATATATATGATATGATATGATATAAGTGACACAGAAATTGCAGATCTGAGTTTATAACACTTTATGTCGTTCTGAAGAAGGATTCTGATCCGAAATGTCTCGGGAGATGCTGCCTGACCCTCTGAGTTACTCCAACGTTTTGTGTCTTTTTTTTATCGACGTTTCATTGGATGGCGACATATGGTTTTGACTGCCTCTGGGACATTTTATGGTCTGTAGTCTGGCAAAATGTCAGAAGTATTTCATATGACATGCACTTTGTTTAAATCTCTCACTCATTTGCTCGAACAGACTCATTGTTACGGAAGATCCTTGCAGAATCTCCTTGAACAGCGCCCTGGGGAAAATGCCCATGCTACAAAAGGGTTGATCAGCTGCTATCTCTTCATCTCCTAAAATAAATTAAATGTACAGGTGGCATCCATGGAAATGTTTGCACGTACTCTGGCATTTAAATCAGAAATAACACTGACCTCATTTGTGTGTGACACACAGCAAAACAATTTTTCCCAAGCCCCAATATTGCAAAGAGAAAAGGTTTGTCTCTTAATATCTAAATGATGTTGCAAGCCCACTGGGGAATTTTCAGAGAGACCAAGTTTGCAGAACTGCCAGAAATAGACTGCTCTGAAAATTATGCTTGAAACCTGCAGCAAATGTTTATGCTATGCCAGATGTTTACCCTGCAGCAGTCTGTGCTGATGGTACTTGAAACAAAAGTTGGTATTGTAATTAAACTTTAGGAATTGCCCAGGCAGGTATAATTGGGAGCGGGATAATGTCATTGTGTCACCTGCTACCTAATTCATTGCGCCTGCTCATAAATCAGGTCAAATAGCTTGGTGGGACATATTTCCTGACCTTACTGTAACCGGGCCACAAGTGTTGCGAAAGACTACAGGGGAAAGGAAGTAAAATGACATTCGTGTGACAGAGGCAGTGGCTGCTGTTTGCTTACAAATTCACAGGAGTCCATTCCACAGCAGATGTTGACCTCACAGATAACGCCGGCATTTGTTGTCCAGCCCTACCTGCCACCGAACTGAGGAAGCCATTGAGAATCAAACATGTTATCTTGGTCTGATTGAATCGATTGAAAGACACAGCATTGAAACAGGCTCTTTGGCCCACCAAGTCCACGCCGACCATCAATCAACCGTTCACGCTAGTTCTATCTTATCCCACTTTCATATCCACTCCCTACTCTCCAGGGGCAATTTACAGAGGGCAATCAACTTACAAACCCACAATGTCTTTGGGATGTGGGAGGAAACTGAAGCACTTGTAAGGAAACCAAAAGGAAGCAAGGTGCTGGAGTAACTCTGCAGGTCAGGCAGCATCCCTGGAGAATATGGATTGGTGAAGTTTCGGGTCGAGGCCTGAGTCTGAAGAAGGATCTCGACCCGAAACGTCACCAATCCATGTTCCCAGAGATGCTGCCTGACCTGCTGAGTTACTCCAGCACTCTGTGTTCTTTTGTGTAAACCAGCATCTGCAATTCATAAGGTCATAAGGAATGGGAGTAGAATTAGGCCATTCGGCCCATCAAGTCTACTCTGCCATTCAATCATGGCTGATCTATCTCTCCCTCCCAACCCCATACTCCTGCCTTCTCCCCATAACCCCTGACACCCATACTAATCAAGAATCTATCCAACTCTGCCTTAAAAATATCCATTGACTTGGCCGCCCCAGCCTCCGTGACAAAGAATTCCACAGATTCACCACCCTCCGACTAAAGAAATGACTCCTCATCTTCTTCCTAAAGGAACGCCCTTTAATTCTGAGGCTATGTCCTCGAGTCCTAGACTCTCCCACTAGGAAACATCCTCTCCACATCCACTCTGTCCAAGCCTTTCAGATTGAATTCAGGGCAAATGACAGGTCACTAGCCTTTGTGGTGACATTTATAGCTCACAATGGTAACAGACTGTTTCAGCTCAGCCCAGGCAAGCAGTAGTATTCTTTCCAGGTGTCAACTTCTCTACATCAGCGAGACCAAGCGCAGGCTCGGCGATCATTTCGCTGAACACCTCCGCTCAGTCCGTCTTAACCTACCTGATCTCCCGGTGGCTCAGCACTTCAACTCCCCCTCCCATTCCCAATCTGACCTTTCTGTCCTGGACCTCCTCCATTGTCAAAGTGAGGCCCAGCGCAAATTGGAGGAACAGCACCTCTTATTTCGCTTGGGTAGTTTACACCCCAGCGGTATGAACACTGACTTCTCTAACTTCAGATAGCCCTTGTTTTCTCTCTCCATCCCCTTCCCTTCCCAGTTCACCCACCAGTCTTACTGTCTCCAACTACATTCTGTCTTTGTCCCGCCCCCTCCCCTGACATCAGTCTGAAGAAGGGTCTCGACCCAAAACGTCACCCATTCCTTCTCTCCCGAGATGCTGCCTGACCCGCTGAGTTATTCCAGCATTTTGTGTCTACCTTCGATTTAAACCAGCATCTGTAGGTTTTTTTTCTATTATCTTTGTTGGGTTGGGTAGCTTCCAACCCAATGATATGAACATTAAATTCTCCAACATAAGACAACTACACCCCCCCCTCCTTCTCTCCCCTGTGCCACCTTGTTAATAATAACAATCACAATAACAATCACAACAACAACAACAACAACAACAACAACAACAATAATAATAATAATAATAATAATAATAATAATAATAATAATAATAATAATAATAATAATAATAATAATAATAATAATAGTAATAGTAATAGTAATAGTAATAGTAATAATAATAATAATAATAATAATAATAATAATAATAATAATAATAATAATAATAATAATAATAATAATAATAATAATAATAATAATAATAATAATAATAATAATAATAATAATAATAATAATAATAATAATAATAATAATAATAATAATAATAATAATAATATGGTTCGTGTCAGGACCCAGCTTCAGACTGTGTGGTAGAGGGAAGAAAGCTGGAAGAGAGGTGGGGTGCGACAAAGCCTGGCTTTCTGTAGGGGTCCCGACCTGAAACATGTTCTCCACTGAGTTACTCCAAAACGTTGTGCCTTTTTGATAAACCAGCGTTTGCTGTTGCTTGTGTCACGTGTTAAGTTCAATATTAAATTCCACATGGTTGAAAAGTCTGGATTTGGATGATGAGTTGCTTTCATGGGTATAAATGAAGCAATACAAAAGATTATGGTGGCAGGGTGGCACAGAGGTAGAATTGTCCCTGGTGTGTAGGATAGTTATAGTGTACGGGGTGATTGCTGGTCGGCGTGGACTCGGTGGGCCGAAGGGACTGTTTCCAAGCTGTATCTCTAAACTAAACCAAACGAAAAAATTACAGGCAGGCTGTTCAGAGAATAGTGACTGCACCGATGTGTTCATTTCTCAGCCCAGCTACTGTACTCTGGGATTCAGCCCAGTCCCAGATTCTTCCTCTTCAGTCAACTAACCTTTTGTCATTGGCTGCAACCGTGGCATGCAACATTACTTCCCGCCAAACAATTTCAGATTCTCCAGGTGAACCTCAACACTTCTGGTAATCCGAATATCACTGTACCTTAATTGGTACACGTGACAATAAAAGACATTGAAGCCTTTGAAACCATTGATGGGACTGGAATTCAGATATTTTACATGAAAGGCTATTTTCTAGTCCACTGCACCATCCTGCCACCTAGAACACTTCCACAGCTAATAATCCAGAACTTGGCCCCTTCACGTAGAAAGAAACAATGTATGATTAAATATCTCATAATTTTTAACAAAACACTTCAAAGATAATGTCAAAGCTCTTGTCATTCCTAAACAAAGAGAGCAATCAATCTGCCAAATGAGACATAAGATGAATGATCATATAATCAGATTTGCAGAGTTGGCTGACGGATAGATATTGTCAAGAAAGCAGAGAGACACAATTCGCACACCATCCTTAGATCTTTATGATTTCATGAGGTTATGTGAGAGGCACTGTGGTGCAGCAGTAGAACTGCTGTTTCACAGCACCAGAGACCCAGCTTCAATACCGACCTAGGAGGCTGTCTGTGTGGAGTTTGCGTGTTCTCCCTGTGACCGAGAGGCATTCCTCCGGGTGCTCCGGATTCCTCCCACATCGCAAAGATGTGTGGGTTTATAGGTTAATCGGCCTCTGTAAATTTACCCTAGTATTGAGGGAGTGGATGAGGAAGTGCGATAACATAGAACTAATGTAGTTAGTGGTCAGTATTGACTTGGTGGGTCAAAGAGGCTGTTTCTGTCCTAAAAGAAATTAAACTCATCTATTTGAACAGGACAATGTTGCCCTGACTGCGTCTGAAAGACAGGACCTCTGACAATCTAGCACTGCTTCAGCATTGTACTAATGTTTCAGACGTTAAAGGAGAACATTTTAGTTTATTAGTTTAGTTTAGTTTAGTTTAGTTTAGAGATACAGCGTGGAAACAAGCCCTTCGGCCCACCGAGCCCACACATTAACACTATCCTACACACACTAGGGACAATTTATACCTACAAGCCAATGAACCTACAAACCTGTACATCTTTGGAGTGTGGGAGGAAACCGAAGATCTCGGAGGAAAACCCACACGGTCACGGGGGGAACATACAAACTCCGTACAGACCGTGACAGTAGTCAGGATCGAACCCGGGACTCTGACGCGGCAATCGCTGTAAGGCAGCAACTCTACCGCTGCACCACTGTGCTGCCCCAAAATGCTTGAAATACTCACGAGATCCGGCAGCATCTGTGTAGAACTTAACAGCAGTTCAGTTTCTGGGTCAATGACTTTCATCTGGATCACCGAGTTGGCTCTTAATTATGGAACAAGACTTTAACCCCAAATCCTCAAATAACCCAGGTATAAATGAATGTGTGTAGAAATCAGTAGAGCATTGGTGTTTCGTCTTGTCCATTGAAATTCATTCCATTGCCATCAGAGGAATGAAGTCCAAAGGCAGGCAAAGTGAATAAATATCTCACCAAAGAAGAATACATTTCTCACCGCAAGGTCTGCCCATTTATCTCATTGTGCTTCGTTTGCCCTGCCTGTGGCCACATTGCCAGCATCGTAACGTACTAGTACTGACTGTGCGCTTCATAAATAATTTATTGATCGCAGAACACTTTAGGCCGTAATGAAAACATAAAGAATAGCATCCCAACCGCAAGTGTTTTTTTAAACTTGGAATCGAGAGCACTTCTAACCTGTAAGCCAGTCGCTACTTGACGGGCTAATAAGTGTAAGTATCCATCTGCTAACATTGCCAAAAATGATTTATCGGGCCACAGACGAGAACAGAATTCACCTGGGTGAACTCCATTCTTTCTGCCTGTGAGAATCTCAGCAATCAGCGGGCTGTTGCCTGATTGACGATGTCAGCTCTGAATTGCATGTCCTATGGGCTGAAGGAGAAAATCAACTTCTCACTCCGAAGTGGGTAAGTACATTTAGTCAAGAGGAATAGGTGCAAAAGGCACCGAGAAAAATAAATCTGACTGCTACTTCGGTTGACTTAATAGTAATAACCACCCAATGCCTAATCGCTTAAGTGGAACTCTGCTGCGGAAATAGAAATCAATATTCCAAGGTGGAAAAAATCAGCTTGTGAGTCTGTTTAGCTTTTCTGTATTAAATAGCTAATTGAAGCCAATCTTGTGCTGTTCTTCATGCCATGGATAATTATTCGATTAAATTCATAATCAACGACATCGTTGACTTCTCTTTAAAGAACAAGGCCGTTGACCTTTCGAAATTGAAGGAGATTTGAAATTTCTGGTGTTAATGCTGATTCCACGCTTTAATTGAGTATCTCGTTGCTAGAACTCGTGTTGAGATGCACCCCTCACCATGTATTGTGGGGAGAGGGGAGAGATTCACGAGGGACCTCAAGGGGAACAATTTCACTGAGAGGGTAGTCCATATCTGGAAAGATTTGCCAGAGGAAGTTATAGAAGTGGATATAATTTCAAGGGAGCAGCGGTAGAGTTGCTGCCTTACAGCGCCGGAGACCCGGGTTTGATCCTGACTACGGGTGCTGTCTGTACGGAGTTTGTACGTTCTCCCCGTGACCTGCGTGGGTTTTCTCCGATTTCCTCCTACACTCCAAAGACGTACAGGTTGATAAGTCAATTGGCTTGGTTATAAATGTAAAATTGTCCTTAGTGTGTTTAGGATAGTGTTAATGTGCGGGGATCACTGGTCGGTGCGGACTCGGTGGGCCGAAGGGCCTGTTTCTGCATTGTATCTTTAAACTAAACTACAACGTTTAAAAGATATTTGACTGATGTATGGATAGAAAGGGTTCAGAGGGCAATGGGCCAAATGCAAGCAAGACAACCCCAGTATAACAAATTGATCGGCATAGACAAGGTGGGCCGAAGGGCCTGTTTCCATTCTCTATGACAATCTGAGCTGTAAAGCTTCATTTTGGCCCCCCACATACAACAATGCTGTATTGCAGCCTATTTTATTTATAAGCCTAAACAAATGCTGTCAAAATATTTTGCTGTTTTGCTTATAGTTTGTAATCTTTGTTCTCTAAGTTGTGGTTTAGATTCAGTTTACAAGAATAAAACTGTTCCATTAACCCCCATTGGGCCGGAGCGAGTTTCCATACATAGAAACATAGAAAATAGGTGCAGGAGTAGGCCATTTGGCCCTTCGAGCCAGCACCACCATTCCCTATGATCATGGCTGATCATCCAAAATCAGTACCCCGTTCCTGCTTTCTCCCCATATCCCTTGATTCCTTTAACCCTAAGAGCTATATCTAACTCTCTCTTGAAAACATCCAGTGGATTGGCCTCCACTGCTTTCTGTGGCAGAGAATTCCACAGATTTACATCTCTCTGGGTGAAAAAGTTTTTCCTCATCTTAGTCCTAAATGTCCAACACCTTTTTCTTAAACTGTGACCCCTGGTTGTGGACTCCCCCGACATCGGGAATATTTTTCCTGCCCAATCCCTTAAGAATTGTATATGTTTCTATAAGATCCCCTCTCATCCTTCTAAATTCCAGTGAATAAAAGCCTAGTCGTCCCATCCTTTCCATTCTTTCATCATATGTCACATACAACCCTTGAGCTGGAAAAAATGAGTGGAGTTGTAGGAAAAGATGTTTTGAGGTGAGATTGAGTTCAGCCAAGCAAAGGTGTGTGTTGATGGATAAGGTCTGGACCAGTATGCCCTCAGACCATCCTAGTCATAGAGTCACAGGGTCATACAGCACGGACACGGGCGTATGGTCCAGCTTGCCAACGCCGACCAAGGTGCCTTATCTACACAGGTCCCACCTGCCCACGTTTAGCCCATATCCCTCTAAACCTTTCCTCCCTGTCCAAATATCTTTTAAGGTGAGGAATAGAATTGAAGAGAGATTGTACATTGCCGATTCCTCTCTTCCCGTAGATGATATTGCAGGTACCAAAGAAGAAAGGGGATTTGGAAATGACAAATGAAAGAGAAAATGCTGAAACGCCGAGCAAGAAATTGACCTAATGTTTCACATTGATGATCCTTCATCCGAAAAGGAAATACCTCTATATTTTTAAAAAACAGGGTTAAAAACTCAGTATTGCAGGATCTTAACCGATCAGACAGCATCTGCGAAGAGAATGGACAGATAACGTTTTGGGCAGGGAACCTTCTTCAGACTTTTACTCAAGATTCCTGCATCAGCAGTCTCAGTGTTTTTATGTCAATAGTTATTTATTGAGGATTTCTAGTCAAAAATGCTGTCTGACCAAGCTATAATCAATCTAAAAGAAAAAAGAAACTGGCACTAGGAATCTGAAATTAAAGCAGAAAATGGAAGAAACACTCAGCATTATGGTGGCGCAGCGGTAGAGTTGCTGCCTTACAGTGCCAGTAGACCCGGGTTCGATCCTGACTAAGGGCGCTGTCTGTACGGAGTTTGTACGTTTTCCCCGTGACAGCGTGGGTTTTCTCCGAGATCTTTGGTTTCCCCCCACCGTCTAATGGCGTACAGGTTTGTAGGTTAATTGGCTTGGTATAAGTGTACATTGTCCCTTGTGTTAATGTGTGGGGATCGCTGGTCGGTGTGGGCATGGTGGGCCGAAGGGCCTGTTTCTGCACTGTATCTCTAAACTAAGCTAAACCAAAGCAGGTCAGGCAGCATCAGTAGAGAGAGACAACGTTTCAAATTAATAATCGTTCATCTCTTCTGAGACAGGTCAAGGATCTGAAACATTTGCCCTGTTCTTCCTCTGCCTGACCAGCTGGGGGGTTTTTCCCCGGCATTTTCTGTCATTATTATAGCCAGTTGCAACTGCCCACAACATTGTCAGCCCTGCATAAAAATATAGAGAGATCCTCATAATGCTGAGTTGGTCTGCTGCCTGCCACAGAAGTGTTTATCCAACTTTATTCTCAATCAATTAGCACCTCAGTTAATGCAGCAAGGAAATTTGATAAATGCCTGCTTAATGTTTTAATGTTATTCACTGAATTACTTGATATAAACTGGTGTTAGGTAAACACTGGCAATAATGTCAGAGGCATCAAGTCAAAACATTGTCCCCCTGGTTTTCACCTGAAATTGATCTTGTCGGGATTATTTTGGCTTCATGTGCAGGTGATTTCATAAATGTAGCAGCACCGTGAGAGCACTTTAGGTGCCCCGTCTCGGTTCCCTCAGCACGCCCTTCCATTCCTACGATGTCCCACAGTTATTCAGCAAGACGGCGTGAGTGACTGTCACTCGTGAATGGAGCAGCGAGCGTTTAATTTTAATACCTCGAAAACGAAACATTCGTCAGTTTAATATTATCATTAATTAGCAAATCAACGCCAGAGGAGGCGAGGAAATATTCAACGGAGAAAGCATTGAATAATCCGTTGAAAACTCAGGTGAATCAAAAATGAATAAATAAATGACATTTAAAATAACTCGAAGAGTACATTTTCTAAAGGCCACTCGATTGCTAATCTGAAAATGTCCGCACTGAACTCTTGAACTCTTGAAGCCTCACTCAGAACATCAAATTAAAAGGCACTATTCTGGGAGTTGTCTGCGTTAATGGCAGGATTCATTGCGCTTTCTCAAAGCTCATACCTTTAGTTAGGAGGGAGTGGCCGCTAATCATCGGAAGATCGGTGATGCTTGTCTGACCCCTCGCTGTGAAGTGCTGGGGTGCTTGCAATGTAAAAACAGAAAATAATGGAAGTGCTTTGCAGGTGAGAGAGCATGTGTAGCGGGAGATACGGAATTGGCAATTAACATTGGTGACCTTCCATCAGAACTGGAGCAATTTTAACGGTATGAAGGAATGGAGGGTAATGGAATGGGAGGATGTGGTTTTTTTATTAGGCTCATTATTATTGTCATGCGTTATCGAGACACTGTGAAAAACTTTGTTTTGTGTTCCATCCAGCCAGATCATATCATACATACATTGATGTAGTGCAAACGAGAAAAGCAAAACGGAATAAGTTCATAAGTTTGTAAGTTATAGGAGCAGAATTAGGCCATTCAACCCATCAGGTCTTCTCCGCCATTCAGTCATGGATGAACTATCTTTCCGTCTCAACCCCATTCTTCTGCCTTCTCCCCGTAACCCCGACACCCTTACTAATCAAGAATGCTGTGCACCGTGTTACAGCTACAGAGAAAGTGCAGGTAAAAAAAGTGCAATGGCTGCAACAAGGCAGGCTGGGAGATTAAGAATTCATCATAGTATTTGAGAGCACGAGAGTTCAATAACAGTGGGTAAGAAACTGTGCTTGAGTCTGGTCATAATTGGATTCAAAGTTTTGTATCTCATGTCAAATGAAACAGGGGAGAAGAGAGTAGGGTTGGAGAGGGAAACAAGCTTGCTGATGATGACTGTTTTCCCGAGGCAAAGGGAATTGTTGATGGAGTCAATGGAGAAGGCTGGACTGTGTGATGGACTGGGCAGTATTCACAACACTCTGGAAATTCTTGTGGTGCTATACCAAGCTGCGATGCATAGGATGTTTTCAATGTGCATTACATAAAAGTTGGTCAAATGTAATTGGAGACATGCTGAATTCTCTCGGCATTCTGGGAAAGTAGAATTTATGTGTTTTCTGATTGTAACATCAATGTGGTTGGACAATGTTGGGGAATTCTTTGCCACAGAAGGCTGTGGAGGATGTCAATGGATAATTTAAAGGCAGAGATAGATAGATTCTTGATTACTACGGGGGTCAGGGGTCATGGGGAGAAGGGAGGAGAATGGGATTAGGAGGGAGAGATGAATCAGCTATGATTGAATGGCGGAGTAGACTTGATTTGTCCGAATGGCCTAATTCTGCTCCCAAACCTTATGACCCTATGACAAGTTGTTGGTGACATTGACACCCAGGGACGTGGATCACTTGACCCTCTCCTGCTCAGCTCCATGGGTACAGACTGAGGCGTGTGCTCCACCCTGCTTCCTGGAGTCAATGACCAGCGCCTATGTTTTGTCGACATTGGGTACATCTGGTACAGAATTTGAAACATGCTCTTGCAACTTTTATCCTGAATATCCACATGCAAACGATTGCATTTGTTTAATGTCCTCTAGATTGAATACATCAGCAATTCGACACAAATCTTTTTGTCAGCCAATTTTTACTTTCATGCTGCTACCTCCCCCCCTCTCCCCAATTATCTCTTGGCCTTCAGTTTTTCTCACAAGGCAAGTTTGTGGAACTGTCAGAGCCCTTTTCAATGCCCACATAGACAACCATGCTGCATTTTAACCTTGTTCCCCGTTATCTCAATATAAAGTGCAACATTAATCAACCACAACTTGCTCTTCAGTAATCCGTTAATAAATCTTTATTTGTTAAGTGGCAATTCATTTCTTCTTCAGTTATTGTTTCTAAAAACGTCTCCAGTAATAATTTAAAACTAATTGACCTCTAATTGCAGGCTTTTTCCTTTTCTCCTTTCCTCCCTGTTTAGTTTAGTTTATAGAGATACAGCACGGAAACAGGCCCTTCGGCTCACCGGGTCCGTGCCAACCAGCAATCCCCGCACATTAACACTATCCTACACACACTAGGGACAATTTTACATTTTATACCAAGCCAATTAACCTACATCAGTTGGAGTGTGGGAGGAAACTGAAGATCTCGGAGAAAACCCACGCAGGTCACGGGAGCACGTACAAACTCTGTACAGACAGCACCCGTAGCCGGGATCGAACCCGTGTCTCTGGCGCTGCAAGGCAGCAACTCTACAGCTGTTCCCACCTATCATCACTTGCAGGTAGATTGAACAGGATAGAAATGAAAGGCAAATCCAAGAGAGAATAAATTTCTCTTTTAAGAGGGAAAGATGACAGAGGAAGAATTCACTTTTTCTCCAAGAGACACATATATATATTAGAAATTGTAACATTTACCCACTTAGGTATCCACTTCCTACCCACTAGGGGCAATTTTCAATTAAATTAAAAACCCGCATGTCTTTGGGATTTGGGAGGAAACCAAAGCACCCTGAGGAAACCCACACGGTCACAGTGAGAATGTGCAAACTCCAAACAGACAGCCCCCGAGATCAAGATCAAACCCTGTTTTCAGGCTCTGTGAGGCTGCAGCTCTACCAGCCATGCCACTGTGCCACTCTTAAAATATAAAGTACACTTTCCCTAACTAATTTCTGCTTTTTCTCGTACTTATCCCTTTCAAATCCCCGTCACTGAAGGCATATCCCTTTGGTCTCTTCAGGCTTGCCAAATTTAGACCCCGCCCCAACACATCACCCCCATCCTATAGTCTATTGTAACGTATCTAGAAAGGTCTCGACCTGAAATGTCACCCATTCCTTCTCTCCTGAGATGCTGCCTGACCCGTCGAGTTGCTCCAGCTTTTTGTGATACCTTCGTAACGTATCTCTTGATTTTTTTTAGATTTAGATTTAGATTTAGATTTTTTTAGATTTAGAGATACAGCGCGGAAACAGGCCCTTCGGCCCACCGGGTCCGTGCCGCCCAGCGATCCCCGCACATTAACACCATCCTACACACACTAGGGACAATTTTTACATTTACCCAGTCAATTAACCTACATACCTGTACATCTTTGGATTGTGGGAGGAAACCGGAGATCTCGGAGAAAACACACGCAGGTCACGGGGAGAACATACAAACTCCGTACAGATGGCGCCCGTAATCAGGATCGAACCTGAGTCTCCGGCGCTGCATTCGCTGTAAGGCAGCAACTCTACCACTGCGCCACCATGCCACAAAACAACTCTCAATGGTTCAATTCCCAACCTTGACCTCCCCCTCCCTAGAGATCCAAATATCTCACACCATCTCCCCCTTCCACCCCATGGGCTCATTCAATCTCACCCCCCACCCCCCTCACACCAATGTTTCACTCTGCTGGCAGAGGAAAGATGTTTGTACGTATGAGGCACAGTCTATTGCACATGCTGCTTGGGCTTCATGCATAATGGAACATGGCTGTAGGGGACCCACAGACAAGACATGGCATTTAAGAGGCTTTGGGATGGGCACATTATTCCATGCATATCCATGTGCCCATCTCAAAGCTTCTTCAATGCCACGTTTTGTCAAAATGTAGAGGGATGTGAACATAGAATAGTATTCCTGTGCTATACTATTCTATCTTATATGTGTTGTTTCTCCACGAACTGATCAGTGCAATGTAAATTTTAAGGCACAAAACAATTTGGGCGGCTTGGTGGCGCAGCGGTAGAGTTGCTGCCTTTCGGCGACAGAGACCAGGTTCGATCCTGACAACTGGTGCTTGTCTGTACGGAGTTTGTACGTTCTCCCCGTGACCTGCGTGGGTTTTCTCCAGGATCTCCGGTTTCCTCCCACACTTCAAAGACCTACAGGTTTGTAGGCCAATTGGCTTGGTATGATTGTAAATTGTCCCTAGTGTGTGTAGGATAGCGTTAGTGTGCGGGGATTGCTGATCGGTGTGGACTCGGTGGGCCGAAGGGCCTGTTTCCATGCTGTATCTCTAAAGTAAACTTAACTAAATTAAACGAAAACAATTTACAGGCCCATTTCTCTCTCCACAGGTTCGATGCTGTTTGACCTAATGATTGAATATTTATGCATTTTCTGTTTTCATTAAATCTGCTGTGCTTTGCCTTGCATTTTGCCCATTGTCTGTTGAGTAAGAGTGGAGTTGCTCTTGAGTTACCATGGGCACTGAGTGAGGGGGGAGAAAGTTGCCTTTAAATGAGGGCAGGACTTGCTATTGCCCCTTAGTGCAAACTTATATTTTCAACAACAGTCTGAACAGAAAGCCCAAGGCGATCTAAATACCAATTTAAACATTCATCAACTGTGCAGCCCTGAACGATGTGTTGCCCTAAAAAAATAATTACCAGCTTGCTGACTTTCTTGGTAGATCTGAGATCACAGCAGGAGAGGCAAGAGAATTGTTCCATCTCAATAGACTTAGCTTCTGGAAGAATGTGTTTAATTTTACATTAAATAGGCTCCATCGTAAATCAAACAACATGCTGCAAATATGAAATATTTGTGTTTAAAATGTCTCCAAATCACTGGAAATTTCTTTGTATTCAAGCATGCAACCAGATACAATTTTCAAAATGGCCTGAAGCAAATCAAACTTACAGTCTGAAAATACTTACAAACTTGAGTTAATCTCAGAGAACAGCAAACATGCTCTCAGGGTGACATATCTAAGCTATGCATGACTGGGGTCACAGTCAGAATAGGCTTCAGGGAACATGGACGATCTCCTCTGTATAACAAGGTGTCTTTGATTATTAAAATGAACCGCTGGGGCATCTGTTTGGCAGTCATTTTTATCTGCTGACGAAAGAGTCCACAGAGGATCTGAAAACTGCTGCGCATATCCCACCGTGATCCAGCAACGTCTACCCGTCTGGAGATAATCAAGAGGCCAGGTTGTTAAAATATACAAATCGTGGAAGTAATTCAAAGCAAAATCATGCTGACGCTGGAAACCTGAAATAAAACTGCAACTACGCGGGAGGTCGATGGCATCCGTGGGGAAGGAAACAGAATTTATGCTTAACGCCAATGACCGTTCATGGGGCCTGGTGAAAGGCAGAGGTGAAATAGTTATGAGTTGCAAAGAGAGGGAGGAAAGGAAGAGAGGACAAAAGGGAACAACTGTGACAGGATAGAATAGGACGGAGGGTCTAGGAGATTAAATGGTAAAAAGCATGAATAGTGAGGCCCACTGGAAATTGGGGGAACAGCACCTCATATTTCGCCTGGGCTTCTTGCAGCCCAGTGGTATGAACATTGACTTCTCCAACTTTAGATAGTTCCTCTGTCCCTCTCTTCCCCTCCCCCTTCTCAGATCTCCCTCTATCTTCCTGTCTCCACCTATATCCTTCCTTTGTCCCGCCCCCCTGACATCAGTCTGAAGAAGGGTCTCGACCCGAAACGTCGCCCATTCCTTCTCTCCTGAGATGCTGCCCGACCTGCTGAGTTACTCCAGCATTTTGTGAATAAATACCTTCGATTTGTACCAGCGTCTGCAGTTATTTTCTTATACTAGATGTTGTTCATGGACATCACTGCCAGGGTTCTTGCCCCCACTACGATCAGGGTGAAAAAGGATCCTGACCCGAAACGTCGCCTGTCCATTCTCTCCCATATGCTGCCTGACCCAGTGAGTTCCACTGGCACTTTGTGTTCTGCTCAAGATTCCAGCACCTGCAGGTCTTTGTATCTCAATAGATATCCTCATGACTTTACTGTACTTAAATGTGTGATGCACGCGTAAAGCATTTCACAGAGCACAGGAATTGGAAACAAGGTGCAAGTGATTTAGTGCTTGTCCATGTTTCTAAGTGATTCCTCATATTCTGGACACTATATTTCAGTAAATGAAACTCAGATGCACATTACTGTGAGTCTTGGTGTATGTACAGGATGGACTTCGCCAGGGTCAGTGGCAGCTTTACCTCTTCAGAAAGTGGTTAATCGTGTTCTTCTACATGATTTGGGGGTCACTGTGACCGAGCATTGAATTGTTGCAGCGGGAAATACTTTACATGGCAGAGAATAAGAAGTTGCAAACAACTTTTAAGGTGAAGGGGAAAAAATTGAGTAAGAATCTGAGGGGTAACTTTGTCACGCAAAAGGTGGTGGGTGTATGGACCAAGCTGCCAGAGGAGGTAGTTGAGGCAGGGACTATCCCAACATTTAAGAAACAGATCGGTACATGGATAGGACAGGTTTGGAGGGATATGGACCCAAATGCGGGCAGGTGAGACAAGTGTAGTTGGGACATGTTGGCAGGTGTGGGCAAGTTGGGTCGAAGGGCCTGTTTCCACACGGTATCACTCTATGACTCTAAAAGCCTCCAGTATTTCCATTGCATGGGAACACCATGAGTAACAAATAACCTGGCAGAAGAGGAGTTGCTATTCCAGCACCACTGATACTCTCCAACACTGCATCACATAAACCACTAATCACAGCACCTATAATCCTCCACGGAATGTGTCTTTGTTTGCACTACGGACTTTGGTTTTGCATTATGGTTGCCTGTTATTACTGATGATTAATTTATTGTATTGTTGATTCCGCTATATTGATTTGTTCCTTTACTGTGTTAATGGACCTCTCAAGCTGCAGCAAGTAAGAATTGGCAGAGAGGTCAGTACTGTGATGTACCATAAACTGTCTACTAATCTTTTGTAGTCTCCTTTGTTCTCGGTCGTTTTGCCTGTTCGAGTTGCCAAACCAGGCTCTGAGGTTTTTAGTGCATGAACAGGGTAAAAGTCATCGCAAAGCATTTTTATATCCCTAATACCATGTCTCATTCCGCGCGTTCCTCATCCATGGTTTTGTTGGATAATCCAGCACTTCGTGACTGGATGTTTTCTCCATTTTCCGTTGTCTCCATTATCATTGGTCCTTCTGCAGTTGTACAGGGCCCTAGTGAGACCGCACCTGGAGTACTGTGTGCAGTTTTGGTCTCCAAATTTGAGGAAGGATATTCTTGCTATTGAGGGCGTGCAGCGTAGGTTTACTAGGTTAATTCCCAGAATGGCGGGACTGTCATATGTTGAAAGACTGGAGCGACTAGGCTTGTATACACTGGAATTTAGAAGGGTGAGAAGAGATCTTATCGAAACATTTAAGATTATTAAGAGGTTGGACACGTTAGAGGCAGGAAACATGTTCCCAATGTTGGGGGAGTTCAGAACAAGGGGCTGCAGTTTAAGAATAAGGGGTAGGCCATTTAGAACGGAGATGAGGAAAAACTTTTTCAGTCAGAGAGTTGTGAATCTGTGGAATTCTCTACCTCAGAAGGCAGTGGAGGCCAATTCTCTGAATGCATTCAAGAGAGAGCTGGATAGAGCTCTTAAGGATAGCGGAGTCGGGGGATATGGGGAGAAGGCAGGAATGGGGTACTGATTGAGAATGATCAGCCATGATCACATTGAATGGCGGTGCTGGCTCTAAGGGCCGAATGGCCCCCTTCTGCACCTATTGTCTATTACCTATTGTCTATTGACATTGAACTGCATTGAAGTCAAGATGTGCACATTCCTTTGAGGACTGAGATGAAGAAGGGAAGTTGGTGAGAATGAAACATCTGCAGTATTTTGCTGCAAAAATCCTCTCACAGACCCTTTATTTATCTAGAGCAGCACATGTCAGAAGAGACCTGCCTTCACAAGACAGGCTGCCAGAGAATTGTATCATCCACAGACATCATCTGGAACAAAGATTCACAACTCAGAACGTTCACTTTATGGTGTCCAGTTGAGCCATCTTATTGAGACGGCTGCTTTGTTAACTTGAGTGACGAATACTTTGTTGGCAAAAGTTGGCAGCTCCAGAAACATTGCCTGTGGAAAATGGCATCAACACCATAGTGCACAGAACATTAATTGGGTGGCATGGTCCTTTAAGTGAAAAGCATTGAAGATAGTGGAGATTCAATAAAAGAAGAGCTGAATATAAATAGGGCTTGGGTTCAATTATTCTTCTGGTTGTCAGGATCCAAGTTGTTGTGTGACTCTATGACTCTACAAAGAGGCATCATTGTTACCGGCAGTGCTGTGACTCACACTGCCCTCAGATCCAGCATCTCACAATGCTTGGATTATCAGAGAGAACAGCAATGCTGGTCACGAGGAGACACCCCTTTACAAGGGAATGGCCCCTTGACCTGTTCCTTGGCCGCTAGCAACTTGCAGAGAATGAAGTGTTGGGAGATTTGACACAATCAAAAATGTTGTACTAAGGAGCAATAATTTTGTACAGTGCATCAGTTAGTACCTTACAGAGAGTGCACCAATCCCCCACTTATGTTTCTGCCAATTAATTTTCTCTCTTTTCACGTTTCAAGATGGCGGCGGCGGCGGACGGAGGGAAACAACGAGGCCGATGATCGAGCTGGCGTCTCACCTCCCGCACTCTAGGAGGTGCTCTTGCTGTTCCAAGGTCGGCTGCAGGAGGCGCCCCTGAGCATGGAGACTGAGCGGTGGCTGTCTGAGTAGAGGGACGGGCGTCCATGCGTCGATGTGCGATGTTTTCCAGGTTGAGGCTTTTTTTTAACAAAAATATATTTAATCAATTATTGCTGTAATATATACAACACAAAACAATACCAAACAAACCCACCACCATCATACAAAATCACACAATTATCCAATCAAATATTCTTAAATTTTACACTATTTAAAAACTATATTACAATCCTTGGTTTTTATTCACAAAATGTTGGAGTAACTCAGCAGGTCAGGCAGCATCTCGGGAGAGAAGGAATGGGTGACGTTTTGGGTTGAGACCCTTCTTCAGACTGATGTCAGGGGGGCGGGACAAAGGAAGGATATAGGTGGAGACCGGAAGATAGAGGGAGAACTGGGAAGGAGGAGGTGAGGGGACTGGTTTAGCAACATGCTCTCTCACTGCTCCCCCTCTGTGATTTCTCCTGCCACAACTTTAGATAGTTCCTCTGTCCCTCCCGTCCCCTCCTCCTTCCCAGTTCTCCCACTATCTTCCTGTCTCCACCTATATCCTTCCTTTGTCCCACCCCCCGGACATCAGTCTGAAGAAGGGTCTCGACCCGAAACGTCACCCATTCCTTCTCTCCCGAGATGCTGCCTGACCTGCTGAGTTACTCCAGCATTTTGTGAAATAAATACCTTCGATTTGTACCAGCATCTGCAGTTATTTTCTTATACTACATATTACAATCCTTGTCAAGGATGCACTCCACCCCCCTGCGGTGCCCAGCAGTCCCTGAAATCCCCCAGGGCACCCATGGACAGCGCGCAGTCCCTTTCTAATACCACTCGGGCACGGACCTAACCCTGGAAAAGGGGCAGGCAGCCGGCTCAGGGGAGGGGTTGAGGCATTGGTGGAGTAGACTGTTGGAGGCCCTGCAACAGCCTGGGGCTCAATTAGATCGGGTGCCTATCCAGGTGGCCAAGCACTCGGAACGGATGCGGCCTGCTGCAGCACGGAGCGGCGGAGAGACAGTGGGGGACATCAATACATCACCTAGCCAGGACCACCCCTGCAACTCCAACCCAATGCCGTCGCCAGGACAACAGGCCTTCATGGCCAAGTTATGAACTAACATTTTTAACAATTCTGAACTTGAAGGGTACAAGATGGCACCAGAAACATGGCGACTCTTGGGCACTATCTCAGTGCAATCTACTACCTTACACTCTTGTACTTAAGTATGGTTGTGCCTAAAGTATGTTAAAGCTATTATTGAACTGTATGCAAAAAAAGAATTTCACTGTACCTCGGTACATGAGGCAATAAAATACTATTGAACTCTGGAGCGTACGACCTAGTCAGAGATGAATACTTTCACTTGAAGAGAGTTTGGACTAATCTAGTAAAGCATGGTAATACATCTAAGTTATGCAAAGGAATGCCATCGATCATGATCATCAAGACATTGCTTGGGACTGCAATAAAATAAAATGTTAATTAAAGCTTGAGAAAGCATAACATATGGGAGATGCTTGACGAAACCTGCCCATTGAGTACAACAGTGTGAAAGAACTGAATTAACAAAGATAATCATTGAATTCTTCTGGTGTGGGGGAGTTTATTCTTGCTCATGGTGACTGTGAGGAAGCTGAATTAATTGATGTGCTCCTGCCTCATCAGTGTAAGGGAACTGAATAAACGTAGCCAATTCCTTCGCCCGACACTGTGAGGGAACTGAATTGAAAACCATCAGTTAGTGCAGGCAGACTTGCAGGGTTTTCATCAACTGGAAACCCAGCGAGGTTTCCGTTGTTGGTGTCCCCATGATATTAGTGTGGTGGGTTTAGGTGGAACGTCGAGGAGAGGTGATTAGACCTTTTGGAGTCATAGCGTCTTACAGTGTGGAAACAGGCCCTTCGGCCCAACTTGCCCACACCGGCCAACATGTCCCATCTACCCTAGTCCCACCTACCACCGTTTGGCCCATGTCCCTCTAAACCTGTCCTATCCATGTACCTGTTTCCTAAACGTTGCCTCAAGTACCGCTTCTGGCAGCTCGTTCCGTACACCTACCACCCTTTGCGCGAGAAAAGTGATTCCTCAGATTCTTATTAAATCTTTCCCCTCTCACCCTTTCTTTTTGGACATGGTTGTTCCCTAGCACCTGTGTGTTCTGACTATAAATACACACATATTGTACATACCTGGAGTTGTTCAGCACTTGGTTCAGCCTATGCAGACTACTTCTAAGGAACTGTGAATGGAAAGGAACACTGCAAATATCAAGGAACACTAATCTTTCTGACCTTATGAAAGAGGGAAATTTGTTGACAGAGCAGTTGAAATTGTTTTCGCCCAGCCCACCTCACTGGGAAACTCCTGTGCCAATGTCCAAGACAAAGTTTATTGAAGCACAACAAACACAATCATTTTTTTGTGTGCGTGACACTAGCTGACAGAAAGATTTCCCTTTTAGTCCAACTCTACCAGGATGTCTACATACAGACTCATGCATCAACTGACAATAGACACAAAAAAACTGGAGTAACTGGTCAGAAGAAGGGTCTCGACCGGAAATGTCATCTATTCCTTTTCTCCAGAGATGCTGCCTGACCCATTGAGCTACTTCAGCATTTCGTGTCTATCTTCAGTGTAAACTAGCATCTGCAGTTCCTTCCCACACATTTTGTCATGCATCAACTGCCCTGTTATCACTTGTGGCTCATCCTGGAATTTCTGCACTTTATCCATGTTTGCACCAAGGCTGTGATCTCTGAAGTGAACAGTCCCAATTAAAACCAGCCTGAGTGTCAGTGAGTGGAGCGCTGACATTTAGAAATACTGACGTTTGGAAATATTTCCTTCCAACACTTTGCTGGTCGTTGAAAGGATTGAACGAGACTAGTCCTGTTGTTATAGATAAGAAAAACATACCTGAACAACTTTCCATTTTTTCTGGTGGACACTAGAATCATGACTAATGATCAGGTTGGCTGAAGTAATCTCTATTTCTGGAGCAGTATTCTTTCCACGCCACTGTTAGGAAAGAAGGGTCTTGACCCGTAACATCACCCATTCCTTCTCTCCAGAGATGCTGCCGGCCCCGCTGGGTTACTCCAGCTTTTTGTGTCTATCCACTGTTAGGAAGTCTGGTCTCATAACCCCTGTGGTTCAGAAAATTCTCAGCAATTTCTTCCCATTATGTGGAGCAAATCGAAGGGGCTGAAGATTGGCTTGTACATTGGTGGCAATTATAGGAGGAGGCTGGTGCGTTGGTCTACTCAATACTCTGTTAATGCCTGGGATCAGTCCTTTGTTCAGAAACTGTTCTTGAAACTGTCATAGTTTTTAGACTCCTGTGCCTTCTTCCTGATGATGAAAACATGGCCAGGGCAGTATGGTTCTTTGATGATATTACTTGCTTTTTTGAGGCAGCACCTTCTTTCTGTAGACCTTTTAGATTGTCGGGTAAGGTCAGTACCTGTGATGGACCGGGCAATGTCTACTGCTTTCTGCAGTGTCTTTCATTCCTGGGTTGGGGAACAGTTCCATCCAGGACCGCAGGAAATTGCAGAGAATTGTGTACGCAGCCCAGACCATCACACAAACCAACCTCCCTTCCATTGACTCCATTTACACCGCACGCTGCCTCAGCAAGACCACCAGCATAATCAAGGACGAGTCGCACCCTGGCCACTCCCTCTTCGCCCTCTCCCATTCGGCAAGAGGTATAGAAGTGCGAAAACGCACACCTCCAGATTCAGGGACAGTTTCTTTCCAGCTGTAATCAAGCCCCCAACAACTAACGAGCAGTCCCGAGCTACTACCTACCTCATTAGAGACCCTCAACCTACCTTTAATCAGACTTTACTGGACTTTATCTTGCACTAAACATTATTCCCTTTGTCATGTATCTGTACACTGTGGACGGCTCGATTGTAATCATGCATCGTCTTTCCACTGACTGGTTAGCACGCAACAAAAGCTTTTCACTGTACCTCAGTACTTGTGACAATGAACTAACTAAACTAAACTAATTCAGGCCATGATGCAACCAGTCAGTTTGCCATCCACCATAGATCTGTAGAGGTTTGATAGAGTATTCAGTGAGGTACTGAATGTCGTTAATCTTCTAAGGAAGTGGTGGCATAGATGAGCTTTCTTTGTGATTGTATCAAAGTGCTCAGTCCAGGATAACGTGGCCTGCCCAATACAGAGAGTGAGTCGGGCTCCAGTGCAAGGATGTTGTCCTGCGAGAGGAAGCTGACATTGGTTCCCAGCTCCTTCCACGAACTTGAGAGAGTGTATGTGCTGCTAAGGTGGCATAAGAGACCTTAATTGAGAACAGTATTGTTCCTTTCGGCAGGTCAAACAGGCTAACTGGCATGGAAATTAAAGCATAATTTGTATTTTCAAATGTTTATGATTTATAAATGAGCACCTGGGGCAAATGACTATGTGCGACCTTATTCTGCAGAATTGCTTTCCCGGCATCTTGTTGTTCAACTGAGAGCACTCAAGAAATTAGGGCCATGGGTTGCGATTCAGTCCGATGCTAATGAGAAGCCAGTTTCCTTAATAAATAGCCACAATTCACCAAGGTCTTTAACCATGGAGAGAGAGAAAGATAGTTTACTTTAGTTTAGAGGTACAGCCCTTTGGCCCACCGAGTCCACACCGACATGAATACTCTATCTTATCGAAACGTATAAGATTATTAAGGGGTTGGACACGTTAGAGGCAGGAAACATGTTCCCAATGTTGGGGGAGTCCAGAACCAGGGGGCACAGTTTAAAAATAAGGGGTTGGCCATTTGGAACGGAGATGAGGAAAAACTTTTTCACTCAGGGAGTTGTGAATCTGTGGAATTCTCTGCCTCAGAAGGCAGTGGAGGCCAATTCTCTGAATGCATTCAAGAGAGAGCTAGATAGAGCTCTTAAGGATAGCGGAGTCAGGGGGTATGGGGAGAAGGCAGGA
Organism: Rhinoraja longicauda; assembly: GCF_053455715.1. NCBI lineage: Eukaryota > Metazoa > Chordata > Chondrichthyes > Rajiformes > Arhynchobatidae > Rhinoraja > Rhinoraja longicauda. Next base: position 15,487,734 of record NC_135981.1, read on the forward strand.
ACGGGGTACTGATTGAGAATGATCAGCCATGATCACATTGAATGGCGGTGCTGGCTCGAAGGGCCGAATTGTCTATTGTCTATTGACATTGATCACACATTCACACTAGTTATCCCACTACACACTATTTACAGAGGCTTATTGGTCTACAAACCCGCACATCTCTGTGATGTGGGAGGAAACCGGGGCGCCCGGAGGAAACCCATGCGGTCACAGGGAGAATGTTGCAAAGTCCACAGACAGCACCGAGGTCGGGATCAAACCCACGTCTCTGGTGCTGTAAGGCACCAGTTGTGTGCTTTTTCTGTGAAGAGAATTAATCCGGGGTTCTTTGCAGTTCTCTCTGTGTGCTGCAGTTACATATTCCACAGTTTGTTTCTGCGCTCAGTCTTATCGTGGTATGAGTTGCCGTGTGGCATATTCAGTAGCATGTGCATCTCGTCCCAAGGTAGTCGGCAAGGTCCCTGCGGTTTATCTACCACACGTGCAGCATTTCCATTCCCTCAGTCTGCTTCACTGCCCCGCAGCTGCTGTTTGTGTGACTGCCTGTGTCCTTGTATGGGCCCAGGGTGTGGGAATTTGGAAACTCCCTGACAGGCTGATGTGATAAGGAAGCATTGCCAGCGTGGAGCTAGATTTGTGGTTCGTCAATTAAAATTTCATCGTCTCAGAAGATATAAAAGTAATTGAAAATAAAATATATTCCAGCATACCGACTGATTCCAGGAATGCAATTAGAAAAGGCTAGAGGGTTTGCAACTCCTCAGCCTTAGAACTGAAACGTTACTGATTGAAAGAGAACTATAATCCACACAGTGCAGTCAAAATGTTTGATTAAGGGAATATTTGCTTTAGGAGCAATTGATTGTCCAGGCATTTTACGATGCATGCTTGTCGAATTAGACATGGGGAAATGCTTCACTAGTTATCGGGTCTTTCCGTTCCAACAGTTCGGATCTTCAAACTCTTCCCTTGGAGAATAGTGTGAGATGATGGAAAGATTGGAAGAGATTAACAATCTTCTACTACTGTGAAGCTTTCTTCGATGACCTTCATAACAGCTAATATGTTTATAGGGAATGGGGCAGCTGATGCTAATACTGTTGCTTCTGCATATTGATGGGCATCAAGCATTATTTAATGATAATGTGATCCGAAACAAGTGCGAAAATCTTCGCAATGATGATGGTCGGGCCGCACAGTGGCACAGCCATAGAGATGCTGCCTTACGGTGCCAGTGACCCGGGTTCGGTCCTGACTAAGAGTATTTGACTGTACAGAGTTTGTATGTTCTCCCCGTGACCTGCGTGGCTTTTCTCCGAGATCTCTGGTTTCCTCCCACACTCCAAGGACGTACAGGTTTGTAGGTTAATTGGCTTGGTATAATTGCAAATTGCCCCTCATGTGTGTAGGATAGAGTTAGTGTGCGGAGATGGCTGGTCGGCACAGACCCAGTGGGCCGAAGGGCCTGTTTCCGCACTGTGTCCCTAAACTCAACTGATGGAAGCCTTTAAATCTCAGCTGAAAATTGTTGAGTTCTGTTCAATCTCAAGGCAGGTGCAACCTGTGTTGAACGCCAGGCGGGCAAGCCGGTGAGGCAAAGTTTCGCACACTTTGACCTGCAGCAGATAATCCCACAGTGAGCACATGTCCTCGTGGCCCAGTGCTTGGCGAGTGTTGCGATCTCAGCCCAGCATCCCCAGCATGGCAGATGTACCTTCATTTATAGCCCACCATCACAGCTGCTCCGCACAGCCCCCCAGCGACGGCTCTTTGATGGTTTCTGACACCGTGCCAGCCAGTATTACCGCGGAACATTGAGAGAAAGAGCAGCTCTATCAGCCTTGAATCAAGAACTGTTCATTGTATAACATAGCTGCCAGATATGAGCAACCATATTTGACTTCCAAGGTGAGAATTTAAATGAATTGAACAGAAAGTTAATTAAATTCAGAGCTGGGCACATTTGGGACCAGTGACCTGGCTGGTAATTCACTGCATCAGACTGTTGTTTTCCATCCACCATGTCGAGCCGAATGACATCATCTTTATCTCTCCCCTTTGCAGGGATATGTATGCATCATCTTGAGTTGAAGCAGTCCCCTGCCTCCAACAGATGATGCTGGTGCCTTGCCTCCAGCTACTTGTGAGGAATAATGTGGACGAAAAACATATTGTACAAGCACCGGAGCGCGGCAAAGGACACTGTATAATGATGTGAGGGAGGTGTGATTATTAGATCAGATTGCAAGTATTACATTTAATGTCGTTATAACTCTTCCCACAGATAAATTGCTCTGAAATTCAACAATGTGCTGCCTTAATGCTGTCAATCTTCCCCTATCCTTTATCAGTCTTAGATAAAGATAGAGTTCCAGAGACGCCGAAGGTGTGCAGGTTTGTAGGTTAATTGGCTTCGGTAAAAATAATAATAAATTGTGCCCGGTGTGTGGAGGGTGGCATTAGTGTGCAAGGATCGCTGGTCGGCGCAGACTCGGTGGGCCGAAGGGCCTGTTTCCGCACTGTATCTCTAAACTAAACTAAAGTAAAAGACAGTGGAGTGGGTGGAAACACATGCGCTACAAATGACTTGATAGTTCATTACAAGAGCAGGTCGAAGGAATTTCCTCACACGCATAAAGTGAGGAATTAAACAATACTGGATCTTTGGCGTGGAAACCACGCGTAAATTCAAGAGTTGTATAAGAAGCTGCATCTTACTTTTGCTTTATCCAGCATGGCAGACATTTTGAAAGCAGCAGTTCTCTGGGTGGTGTGGACTCAGTGGGCCGAAGGGCTTGTTTCCATGTTGCATGACAAAATGTCTCAATAGGACCTGCTGCTTCAAGGTGTGGGTCTGAATTAGATGCCCAATAACTGAGTGATGGGACTGAGAGGGGAATATGTACTCCGTTATCCCACTACTGCATCTGAGGTGTGCACCATCCCAGCCACTGTGCCTTCTCCACCTCCCATCCCACATTCCGACTTCCTTAAAACCCTCACTCAAGTAGGCTTCCATTTTCCAATGCAGGCCTTCTGATAGAGACGGGTTTTAATGATCAGTCAATTCATTCTCCAGTGTAAGAACACACTCGATGACCTGTAAGCTCTATGCTGGCTCGGAGCAGCATAAGTTCTGTACCCTTACTGCCTGATGTACTGCAATGTCTGTGGTGTACTGCGTTGAATGGGCATTAAAACTAGTCAAATGAAAGAATGGCTGCAGGAAGAAGCTGATCCTGCCAACCGAGTTGCCTCAAACGCTATCACCCGTCGTTGGTGGTGTCAGGTTCAGGGTGGGCAGGGAGATTACATAGAACACCAGCCTGAGGAGGATCTTCTGCCCTTGAGTGCAACCCAGAAACGACCAGAGTCAAAGATGGACACAAAACGCTGGAGTAACTCCGCGGGTCAGGCTGCATCTCTGTAGAAAAAGGAATAGGTGATGTTTCTGGTCAGAAACCTTCTTCAGACAGAATTGCCAAGAGTCAATGTGTGCACGATCGCGTCCCAGCTGGGATATTCTCCATTGATGAGAAACAGGATGAGTAATGACCACTGATGGCTGGAGGATTCATGGCAGCACATCCCAGCAGGACTTTCGATGCTTTCAAGGAGGGATAAGAGATGAAACAAGTACCTGGAGAAAATAGCCAAAGATGGATATGTATCGTTCAGTCATTATCACCATGGCAACATTCTTTTACTTCCGCACCGGTGCCTCAAAAAGGAGTCAGCTTGTAATCTATTTGATAGGGGTTCGACATCTAAGAAACCATTAGAATTAATCCAAAGCCTTTATTTTTGCATTATTCCCACAGCAGTAAATTTTGGCGGCATGGTGGCACAGCGGTAGAGTTGCTGCCTTACAGCGGCAGAGGCAGGGGTTCGATCCTGACGTATGGAGTTGGTACCTTCTCTCTGTCACCGTGTGGGTTTTCCAGTTTCCTCCCACACTTCAAAGACATACAGGTATGTAGGTTAATTGGCTTTGGTAAAATTGAAAATTGTCCCTTGTGTGCAGGAAAGTGGTAGTGTACAGGGGGATCACTAGTCGGTGCGGACTCGGTGGGCCGAAGGGCCTGTTTCCGCACTGTATCTCTAAAGTCTAAAGTCAAAAGTCTAAATAAGGCAAGCACACAAGCAACTTGTGGTTGTCAGAGAATTGATTGAGTGGATGTCCGATGGTGAAATGAATCATATTACATCAGCTCAAGCAATTGATGAAGTTTGGTTGCACTCGGAACCTCAAACGTTGTTCTATTTATTGATTTGTTCAGGACATCTCAGAGAAGGCCAACATTTATTGCCCGTTTTATCTGCCATTCAGAGGGTGAGTGGCAGTATCTTCTTATACTGCGGCAGCTCTCCTGGTGAAGATACCTGAAAAATTAGTTGTGTGGGAAGTTCCAGAATATGGACCTTGTGGTGGTGAATTAACAGTGATATATTTCCATAACAGGACAGTGTGTGATTACCCAGAGTAGGGAGACCGAGAACCAGAGGACACAGGTTTAAGGTGAGAGGGAAAAGATTTAATAGGAACCTGAGGGGCATTTTTTTCACACAGAGGGTGGTGGGTATTTGGATTGAGCTGCCAGAGGAAGTGGAGGCTGGTACTGTAACAACATTTAAAAGCCATTTGGACATGTACTTGGATAAAATAAAAAAGGTTTAGAGGGATATGGGCCAAAAATGGACAGATGGGGCTAGTATAGATGGGGCATCGTGGTCGGCATGGGGAAACTGGGCCCAATGGCCTGTTTCTGTGCAATGTGACTGTGACTGGTAGAGGAGGGAAATGTGCAGATGGTGATTATTCCCTTGTTGTGTATCTATACACTGTGAATGGGTCGATTGGAAGCATGTACAGTCTTTCCGCTGACTGGGTAGCACGCAACAAAAGCTTTTTACTGTACCTCGGTACACGTGACAATAAACTAAACAGAACTCTGCACCGGCTGGCCGTGTCGTTCTTGGTGATGGAGGCCAACGGGGGGACATGTGCTTTGGCAGCAGCCTGGATGGGTTACTGCTGTGCCTTGTACAGATAGTTAGCGCTCCAGACACACAGTGAGCCAGCCCTCAAAGAATGAGGACACAAGGAATGGCGAGATGCGGGAATCATGAGCAAAACACATGGTGGCTGGAAGAACCCGGCGGGTGAGGCAGCATCTGTGGAGGAAATGACCTGGTGACATTTCGGGTTGGAAGGGGTCCCACAGGCTGTGAAATTAACAGTGATCTATTTCCAAAAGACGGCAGTGTGTGATCAGGAGGGAAGCCTGCAGCTGGTGGTATTCCAGCCTGCCCATTCCCCCCCCACAGATGTTGCATAGCCCGACATTCTTCCGACATCGAAGAAGCGTTCATTTATTGTGGTGGCAGACAAGCAAAGTACTTCACCCTGGTAATGTTAATTTTCTTGAGTGCTGTTGGAGCTGCACTGGAAGTGAAGAGTATTCCACCGCACTTCTGCCTTGCTCCCAGCCAACGACACGCTTCTCAGTTCAACTCACTCTCACTTTATTTCTTGTATGTATCACGTGATTCTGTATTGTGCAAACTGGTCTTTAATAGTGAGTCCTGTGCTCAACAGAGCAATCCGAATCAAATTAGGGCATGGTTGTCAGTCATCCTGATCCTGAATTTGCAGTTTAAATGTATTAAACTAGCATGCATCTCATTTTGGAAAAGTCAGATAATGATTGTGCTTTTCTATCTAAACCACTGACAGGCTGATCCGTTTGCCTCGTCCAACTCTTTCCCTCTTTTGCCTCCTCCAACTTTTTCACATTGCACTGTCATCATTTTTTTTCTTTTCGTTCAACATCTCATGCCTTCCACTTCCAACTTCCACTTCCATTTTCTCTCCTCCGCTCCCCCCTCCACTTTCTTTTCTTAATTGGCTGAGACTTAGAATGCAAGAGCAGGGAGGTCATGCTGGATCTGTGTACGACGCTGGTAAGGCCAGCATCTTTAGTATTGTGCACAGTTCCAGTTGCAACTTTATAGGTAAGGTGCGTTGGCACCTGCGGGAAATGTGGGAAATGTTGGTAGGACGATAAGGAAAGGTTGGATAAACTGAGGATGATTTGTTTGGATCCAAAGAGCCATTGGGGAGATTTAATTGAAAAGTGTAACATTACACAACAGATGGTCTTGATTAATAAAGGTGTCTTGAATAGTAAGTAAAGGTTACTGGGAGAAGGCAGGAGAATGGTGTCGAGTTAAAGATAGAACAGTCATGATTGAATGGCGGAGTAGACTCGATGGGCTGAGTGGCCTAATTCTGCTCCTATGACATGTACTAATGGACTTATTATAGGAGTCTAGAGATAAAGAGGCAGAGCCTATTTCCTTTAGCAGGGGAGTCAAAACAATAGATCACATGGTACTACGTTAATTTGTGGAAGGATTAGAGGAACAATGATAAAATGTCTTTCTCAGTCAAGAGATGGTCTGGCATTCAGTGTGTGTAAGTGGATAGTGATAGAGCTGTCATCAGTTTTAGCAGTCATTCCCAGTACTTGAGAAGCTGAGACATGCAGGGTAATGGACCAAGTGCCAGAGGGAGGGATTCAGCTGTCACCAGCACAGACACGACGGGCCGAATGGCCTGTTTCTGTGTGGTAAAATTTCTATGATTCGCTGCACTTTAAAACCTGTTCATCTCTAATTGTTTCCCAGTTCTGAGGAAAGGTTGTTGATCTGAAACATTGGCCCTGGTTTTCTCTCTGCACAGATGCTGCCTGATGCACCAATTGTTTTTTCCTCGCATTTTCCATTTTATTTCAGATTTCTAGTAGCTGCAGTATTTTGCTTCAAGATGTTGCATTGGCATTGAAGACCTTTTAAGATCCTGGTTAATTGCATAACATTGATTTCTCATTACTGAGAGTCTTGGACATGATAATAAGTCAGAAAATAAATTATAAATATGTGTCCACCAAAAAACTTTAAGCAGCAGTCGAAAATTCATGATACTGCTGCGTGGTGTTAAATCATCAGGGAAAATTGACTTTACTTGTTATTCATTCTGATAATCACAATGTTAATTAAGGAGAGCTTTATGATTATCCCTTCTCCTAATTACATTTTACATTTTATAATATTCAGCATCTGCTATTTCTTGCAAGCTTGATAGAATCAAAGTTGTACAACATGGAAACAAGTCTCTCAGCCCACCTTGTCCATGCCGGCCAAGTTGGTTTACTGAGCTAGAACCTTTCACCTGCATTCGTCCCATAGCTCTCTAAACCCTTCCGATCCATACATCTACCCAAAAGTATTTTAAAAGTCGTAAGTGTATTTGTTTCCACATCTTCCTCTGGCAGCTTTTTCCAGATATGGACTACCCTCAGTTGTTCCTGAAGTCCCCTTTCAGCTTAAGCCCAGCCCCTCTAGTTTTAGAATCCTTTCCCCTGGGATAATAGTCTGTGAGCATTCATCTTATCCACGCCACAAATATAGTGGATACAAGTCAACCCTCATTATAATGGACCGTAAGGGGGGGAATGGTTTCCGTTATTGCCGATTGGCTGCTATAACCGAGTAAGGGATTATCATTGTATAAGTAGTAGCAACAAAGAACTGCAGATGCTGGTTAATACACAAAAGGACACAAATTGCTCGAATTTACTCAGCAGGTCAAGCAGCATCTCTGGAGAACATGGGTCGGTGACATTTCGAACCGAGGCCCTTCTTCAGATGCTTGGACTGCAAGTAGGCTTTGAATCCAGGTGAGTTGACAGCCCTGGCCCGCTGGTGGCTGGGGGAGAGGCGAGGATCAGGGGAGTCAATGGTTGTGGCCTGCGGGCGGCCACGTGCAGGTATGGGTCTGTGGTGGTGACGGCAGGAAGTGGCCGAGGAGGCGTCGGGTCGGGGATGGTATCGGCAGCCCGGCCTGGCGGTGAAGGTCGGTAGGTCAGTCCGCTACAACTGGAATCCATTATGAAGACATCCGTAATAACGCGGGTTTAGTGTAATGGAAAAGACGTACATTTTTAAAAAATAGTTTAATTTTTGTGTGGTACAGGTCCTTCAGCCCACCGAGTCCACATCGACCAGCGATCCCCGAACATTAACACAAGCCTGCACACACTCAGGACAATTTACACTTATACCAAGTATACAAACCCAAGCCCATTAACCTACAAACCTGTAAGTTTTTGGAGTGTGGGAGGAAACTGTAGATCTAGGAGAAAACCCACACAGTCACGGGGCAAACGTACAAACTCCATACAGGTAGCGCCCATAGTCAAGATCGGACCCGGGTCTCTGGCGCTGCAAGCACTGTAAGGTAGTAATTCTACAGCTGCACCACCCTGCCGACATTCATTGTATTAAGGTTAGAACTAATTTCTTACTAAACTTCCTTCGAAGCATTTGGTCTCCATCACTCTCATTCAACACTGACAGCTATATTAGATTTGACAAAAAACGCAATACCTTTTCATTTTTAACACCACATTCACATCAATAAAAGAATGAGCGTTTTGAGAACATTACTATTACTTCAGACAATCATAATTAATAGTACATCTAAAGTACAAAAGTATTATAAGTACAAAGGTATAATATTCTCAAACAAATGCAATTCCTTTTATAAAGACAGATTGAGAGCATCCTATGATTTTCCAGCCCACAAGATCTTCTCTGAACATGACAAAAAGATAGCAAAGTCAAGAGTCAAAAGTGTTTAATTTTACTGACAATGGAACAATGAAATTCTTCCTTGCTGCAGTTTAGAGTCAGAGAATCATAGAGTCACACGACATGGAAACAGGCCCTTCAGCCTAACCCATCCAAGATGCCCTATCTAAGCGAGTCCCATTTGCCCACATTTGGGCCCGTGTCCCTCTAAACCTTTCCTATCCATGTACCAATCCAAGTGTCTTTGAACAGGTCTGTAAACACAATAGCACACAGATAAATATATAATAACAAATAATACAAACATTAATATTCAGTAATACTGGTTAACTGTAATAGTGCAAAACTGGAGTCTAGAGTGCACAATCCATGGAAGATCACAATTGCTGAGGTTGGTATTGTGCAGCGTTCAAGAGCCTGATGGGTGGCAAAAGAAGTGCAGAATCTCCTAATTCATGCAACTGCTGTGGCTGGATATTATATGCTTGTATGAAAAGATCTAAATATACAAATCAATTTTACAAAATTAAAGCCTGGAATGAAAGCGCCTAATCAAAGAGTATTGAAATTATGGAGATGGTTCTCCTGTCAGCAGCACAGCTTGCAGAGAAAGGACTGTAATTGCACCCTACTGAGGAAAAGATTATAGTCAGCAGGTTGTGTCACTGTCATAGCTACCAGTAGATCCAGCTGTTAGCCACTGGTTTATGAAGCTTCCTGCGCACGACAAACTGATTGATCAAAATCTTACTGGTGCTGATTTAAGGGGTGCTCATTCTTAGTGCATGTGGCATGGGTCCTGGGCTTCTAATTATAATCAGTTAACGTCTATTGAATACAAGTGTGTGAGAGTTAGAAAAATAATATTCAATTTATATCCACTTGAGAGCTTTGAATTACATTCCAAGGAAGAATTGAATTGTGTGCTATTTCTATTTATTCAAATAGCTTATTTGCGCTAAAACATGACAGGGTAATTATTTAATCAATTCTCAGTATTTCCACTTGTAGGGTGAAAGTTTGCTTGAGTGCTTCCCTTTTTCTGTCTGTTTATATAAACAGAAGTAAAAAAGCAGTTAAGGCACAGCACGCAGTATATCCTGGGCTGTAGTGTTATGGACTGCAGCCCATGATTCTTGATTAGTACGGGTGTCAGAGGTTATGGGGAGAAAGCAGGAGAACGGGGTTAGGAGGGAGAGATAGATCAGCCATGATTAAATGGTGGAGTAGGCCTGATGGGCCGCATGGCCTAATTCTACTCCTATCACATGATCTTATGATGGACTGGACAAAACTGACATCCCCACTCCTTGGTCTAAAGTTGTTCTGGTAACTGTAATTGCAAGCATTTGTGATGGTGTATCATGTGGCACTTACATTGCTTCATGCATGGGCAGTGTGGGAACAAAGCAAGATGTCCATCTGGGAATGTTGCCGACTGGCCCACTCCAGACTGCAGGAGTACATGCTGAGGGACGCACTGAAGCTCGGTGCAGCCAATGCCAAGGCTCTGTGGGGGAGGACCACAGTCTAGCGTCCCCCCACTGCTGCACATTGGGTGGGAGGGAGGGGGGGGGGCAGGTTGTGGTGGAGACTCCCCTCAAACAATGGAAGGGATCTCACCCCAGGGGGCCACATGAGTGGCAAGGGTGCCTGGTAATACAATAGTTCTGTGAACACTACCAAATACAATGCTAATGAGAGTAAGTATAGCCGGTGAGGATGTCGGAAGGGTTTTTGCACAGTTTCTTGTTTTGTATGTCTTTGCTATTCCGAGTAAAGTTCATTTTTGGAAGAAAACAGAATTCTCGAATTAACTAGACGTAAGTTGCCCGATCTCCTTTTGTCTCCCGTGTCTTGGACAAACCATGACAGTGAGGAAAAGGGCAGCAAAAGGCAGACAACCTCTACAAAAAAGCCTCGTCAGATGCTCAATGTGACAAACCTGCAGCAGACGCAAGGAACTGCAGATGCTGGAATCTTGAGCGAAAAAACCTTCTTGAGCAAGAAGTGCTGGAGTATGCAGGTGGAGCGTCTCTGGAGACTTACTCCAGCAACTGTTGTTTTTTGCGATAAACCTGCACACACTACCCCCAATGGAACAATACTTCACGAGGCTTAGAATCAGTATTTTTTTTCCAAACAGGAAGAAGTGCTAAAACAGTTAAAGTTTATATTTGTATAAGACAAATTCTTGAAGACACGGAGAACAATTGGGGCGGCGCAGTGGTGCAGCGGTAGAGTTACTGCCTTCCAGCGCCAGAGGCCCTGGTTCGATCCTGACCAGAGGTGTTGTCTGTATGGAGTTTTGCAGTCTACCTGTGCTCCGATTTCCTCCCACACTCCAAAGACGAGCAGGTTTGGAGGTAAATTGGCTTCAGTAAAATTGTAAATTGTTTCTAGTGTGTCAGATAATGTTTGTGTACAGGGTGAAGGCTGGTCAGCATGGACTCATGGGCCGAAGGACCTGATTCCATGCTGTATCTCTAACGACTAAAGTCTAAATCAATTATTATTTGAAAGTTTTATCGTTTTGGTGTTTTTGTTCTGCAATGTTAGTGCTGGAACAATTTTTTTTACCTCAAATACTTACTGTCAGCATCAAACACCTTTGTACATCATAGGCCAGATATGGAGTTAATGCCAAAAGCTTCCTGAGAACGTGTCTGATCAGAACTTCAGAAGATTGTTCCTCCGCTCACCACAATGATTGCTTTGCATCATCTGTGCATTGCACTGTGATGGCCTGTACAAGAGGCAATGTCTTCCAGAATTGTAGGCTGCTCCCACAGTAAGCCTGAGCCAGGGTGAATTAATAAGTCAGCCAAAAATAAAGTAAAATGGAAAATCGTTCTTTGCAAATCCTTCAGGGATAAAGATCAAGTGTTCAGGGTGAAAGAATGCAGCAACAAGAGGAAACAAGTCAAAGAGGGGAAGAGTCCCAGAGAAAAATAAATCATCAGAAACCACTTTCATAGGAAGACAACAGCTAGAGAATAAGTAAGGAATTTAACCGCTGCAAACCGGGCTGAAAACTACGGTGGTTAATCTAGTAGGTGCTACTTCTATGGTGCATTCACTGAAAAAGACCCAGAGGTAATTTATTCCTTATCAGAGAAAAACTAACCACATTACGATAAATAGGGTGGAAGTCCCAGTGAAGTTAAATGGACTCAAAAAATAAATAAATCCCCTGGGTAAGCCAGTATTCATTTTAAAGTGCTGAGAGATGTATTGAGTAGATTTGTGAACCATTAGTGGAACAGTTACGAATCATTATGAAGGGTCACAGGGCACGAGGGAGATATTAATAGATTGCAGGCTGGCTAATTTTCAAAAGGGGCCACTAACACTGTAATTTTAGCCATCAATCTATTTGTCTTGCTAATCTATTCGCTGCACCAAGGAAAGCCAAAACCTTCAATTACAATCAAGCTCGGCACAGCAACTGGCAGAACGGTCAACATCAACAGGAACCTGAGGGGCAACTTTTTTCCCGCAGAGGGTGGTGGGTATACGGAATGATCTGCCAGAGGAAGGAGTTGAAAGCATGCAAAAATAACAACGTTAAAAAGACATTTAGACAGGAAAGGAAAGGTTTAGAGGGATAGAGGACAAACGTGGGGCAAATGGAACTAGCTTACATTAGGCATCTTGGTCCGCAAGGACAAGTTGGGCCTAAAGGGCCTGTTTCTGTGCTGTATGACCCTATTAATCTATAAATTTAAAATGGAAAATCCTGCATGAAACTTCTTTCAGGGAGACACAAAACAGTTTAAGAGTTGACGAGAACTTGTTGTTTTCAGGTCCAACAGACTTTGCAGCAGGTGAAAGGGGCTGCAGCTGGAGCGACCATTTTGGGAGAGGTTGCTACGAGGTGGAAGCACTGCTGGTAGGTCCACGTGTGGACTTCGGTGAAGAGGTTCGAGCAAAACAAGGTACGGCGTTTAAAGTTTATTTCTGAAGTTTGCAGGATTTATTTCATGCTGTGCAGTAAGAGGCAGTTATGGCAGTCAGTGGAGTGGTTGTTCCTTCTTTCTGTCAATGTGGGAGGTCAAGGAGATGTCATGTGTCCCTGTCGACCACCCTGCAGGAAGTGTGTCCAGCTGCAACTCCTCTCAGACCCCATGGAGCAGTTGGAGCAGCAGTTCGACTTTCTGACTAGGAGACAGGAGGCAGAGAAGGTTTCGTTTATTTTCGAGACACAGTGCGGAAACAGGCCCTTCGGCCCCCCGAGTCTGCACTGACCAGCGATCCCCCCCACACTAACACTACCCTACACACACTAGGGAAAATTTACAATTTCGCCAAAGTCAATTAACCTACAAACCTGTACATCTTTGAGTGTGGGAGGAAACCGGAGATCCTGGAGAAAGCCCATGCAGGACACGGGGAGGATGTACAAACTCCATACAGACAAGCACCCATAGTCAGGATCGAACACGGGTCCCCAGTGCTGTAAGGCAGCAACTCTACTGCTGCGCCACCTGTTATAGACAGTAGTTTCAGGAAGGTGCCACAGGCGGCTGTGGAGGCCAAGTAATTGGGCATTTTTAAGGTCGTGTAAGATTGACAGATTGGCAGATTAACAGATTCTTGATTAGTATCTCAAAAATAATGAGAAAAGGCAGGAGAATGAGGTTGAGAGGGAAAGATAGATCAGTCATGATTGGATGGCGGAATGGACTAGATGGGCCGAATGGCCTAATTCTGCTTCTATGACTTATGAACGTGAGCTTATGAGGTGGTCACACCAAAGGTTCAGCAGATAGATTGATGGCGGTCAGGAGAGGCAGCGGGTAGTGCAGGAGTTTTGTATACCATTGGCGCGGGGGGGGGGGGTGGAAGGGGGGTGAGTGGGGGTTAGCCTCTCAGAGGCAAATAGTAGCAGCAGCAGCCACAACACTGGCACCATGTCTATCTGTGTTGAACAGCAGTGATGATCTAAGATTCTAAGTGTCGGCCAGCAATAGCAATAAGGGACTCTATAGTCAGGAGTACGTAAAGGTGTTTCTGGATCACAGACTCCAAACTTTGCACCAGTCGGAGCCTGCAAAATAACCAGAGTAACATTGCAATCCCTCCACTGCCCCCTTGACAATACAACACTCCATTTTCTTCTGCGGTATAAGAATGAGTTAAGTTTAAGTTTAATCCAAGACAAAGGGAGGCATAGTGAGAGGCACAAGGTATAAAGGGCACGTGCTGGGCAGGTTTTTACAGAGGGTGGTGGGTGCCTGGAACCTGCTGCCAGAGATGGAGGTGGAGGCAGATACGATAGTGGCTTTTAAGAGACTTTTGGATAAGCACGTGGTTACGTAGGGAATGGAAGGATATGGATAATGTGCAGGCAGATAAGAGGTGGTCTTGGCATTAGGTTCGGATCAGGCATTGTGGGCCGATTCTTGTGCTGCACAGTTCTATGTTCCATGTCAATCGCTCCGAGCTGCGTGACTGCTGGGATGGAGGGGGAGGGGCAGGGTTCCAGAAGGACGGGCGGGACGATGAGAAATGAAATTTGATCCATCAAAATGTCTGTCCAAATTGTCTTTCAGATGCCTTTGTGTCCCTGCCTGGAAAAATATCCTAAACACCTGTCAATAGGGAGGAACACCTCCTCGATGCGAGTTTATAACGCAGTTTCTCTGTGTTAACAACTTGCCCTGCACCTCCCTTTTGCCCCTCTCACTAAACCTCTCATTGTCTTGGATTAAACTTAAACTCACCCCATTCTTACACAGCGGGATAAAAACGGTGTTGTATTGTCAAAAGGGCAGAGGAGGGATTACAATGTTACTCTGGTTATTTTGCAGTCACCAATTGCTGCAAAGTAATGGAATCGGTGAGCCAGAAAACGTCTGCCTGTACACCTGACTATTGAGTCCCCCTTATCGCTGTTGCTGGCCTCCACATAGACCATGACTGCCGATTCCTTTCACGGACTGGGGTTCTATTCTCCTGGATCTGTGGGCACAGATGCCTACTGGCAGCTGGTTGGACTGCATTGCTGGCTGGGGACCCATCACTTGCCAGGCTGATCCGTGGCACAAACGGCACAGACACAGAAATAAACAATAACTCTCTTCAATTGGAATCAACAAAGTGATTAGTCATCTGGATCCATCGGGGCGGAACGCGTGAGGAAACGGGTTCTTGATGTGTTTGTATCCTGCATTACTTTCTCAGGTTAAGCACTCAAATGGCTACGTGGTACATGTAGAGAGGCAATGCAGATGCTGGTTTATGCAGCAGATAGACACAAAATGCTGGAGTAACTCAGCAGGTCAGGCAGAAAAGGGCTGGGTGACGTTTCGGGTCAAGACCCTTCTTCATACCAGAAACATCACCCATCCTTTTTGTCCAGAGATGCTCCAGAGGGAATGGAGGGATATGGATCATGGGCAGGCAGACGAGATTAGTTTACTTGGCATCATGTTCGGCACAGACATTGTGGGCCGAAGGGCCTGTTCCTGTGCTGTACTGTTCTATGTTTTATGTTCGTTGCCGGCGTATACGACAATTAAACACCGACTCTAGAGGTTTTGTGTAAAACCTTGCCATTGCTATTACCCCGTCGCCACAGTCTCTTGCTGAAGGAGCTCTCCTTGTGAATTAACCAAGCGATGAATGGTGGAACTAGTAGGAAGTGCAAAACACCTCACTCTCTGTCCATTGTGTCGGCTCTGGACGGGACATTGCGCATGAATCAGCCCAGCAAAGTGTCTCAGCTGCACCAGCAGTCGGCCATCTCTGGCTAATTGATTCTTTCACTCCTCCCATTTGTCGGAGCACCCCTGTTCTTACTATTAATTAGTGCCAAATGTACCGGCTGCCGTGCACAGCAGAGACTGGCTTGAAAGTATCTGAACGCATCGCACTTGCGATCCGTAACAGCCGATAGCAAAAGGGAACCATTATCCACCCATCTGTCTGAGTTAGATTTGAACCTCGGGGGCACCCTGGGGTGAAAAGGCTGTTCTAACACACTGGGCCACCCAGGCCTTACAGAGAGGAAATTGGATTAGAGTGTGTCAAATCACCACCACAGTGACACCAAATCTGACCCACAGCACGCAGTACTACCGCAACGTCTCTCCAACCACTCGCTGAATAACAATTAATGGACAGCTTTTCTGCATGCTCGATTTTGAGATCAGACTGGAAGTCTCTGAATTTCAGTTTAGTTTTGAGATACAGCATAGAAACAGGAGTTCCCACGCCGACCATCGATCACCCCTTCTCACTGGTTCAATGTCGGCCCGCTTTCTCATCCACTCCCTACGCAGTGGAGGCAGTTTTAACGAGGCCAATTAACCTACAAAGCCCGCACGTCTTTGGGGTGTGGGAGAAAACTGGAGGACCCGGGAGAAAGCTACATCGTCACAGGGAGAACGTGCAAACTCCACACGGGCAGAACGTGCAAACTCTACACAGGCAGAACGTGCAAACTCCAAACAGGGAGAACGTGCAAACTCCACACATGGGAGAACGTGCAAACTCCACACAGGCAGAACGTGCAAACTCCACACAGGCAGAACGTGCAAACTCCACACAGGCAGAACGTGCAAACTCCACACAGGCAGAACGTGCAAACTCCACACAGGGAGAACGTGCAAACTCCACACAGGCACCCCGCTGGGAATCCAACGGTACCGGAATGGTCTGCCTAGGCTAGGCAGCCGACAAGTCGGCCTCAGAAGTCAGCAATGGGAAGGGATCTGCCGGCTCCGGCCAGGCTGGAGTTCCAGGGCCTCGGCCGCAGGGACCACATTGGAGATTGACCGTCGCATCCGGCCTAGGTGTCACATTTTCTGGAGTCTTCCAGAGAGTGTGTGTTCTCTGTGTTCTCAAGTGTGTTCTCATAATTTTGTCCAGGTTAAAGAATGTGCTGGAACACCATCTGCTGAAAAATCAGTGGTGGAGCTGCATAAGAGAGAAAGACATAAGAGAGGGCAGGCTAAATATTCTCCGCCACTTGGGTGTCCTTCAATAAGTGCTGGTTCATATGCCTTCTTAGGGAAGATTGACGGCAATAAAATCTTTACATGTTATTTAGAAGCAGGGTTCATGGAGAGAGAAATACAGCACGGAAACAGGCCCTTTCGCCCAGCCCGTCCCTGCCGACCAAGATGCCCCATCTAAGCTAGTCTAATTTGCCCATGTGTGACCTATACCTCTATAAACCTTTCCTGTCCATGTATCTATCCAAATATATTTTAAGCAATACCTGCCACAACGATATCCTCTAGCAGCTTGTTCAATATACAAACCACCCTCTGTGTGAAAAAGTTGCCACTCGGGTTCCTATTAAATCTTGCCCCATATCCTCTGACTTTTGATTTCACTATCCCGGGTAAAAGACTCTGTGCATTCTCCCTATTTATTCCCCTCATGATTTTATACACCTCTATATGATCACTCCTCAGCCTCCTACACTCCAAGGAATATAGTCCTAGCCTGCCCACTTCTTCCCCCATAAAGCTTAGGCCCTCAAGCCTCATCCTCAGAAATCTTCTCTGCACTCATTGCAGCTTAATGGCTTTTAGTTACTGAGGATGTCTGAGCTCCTTAGTTGATGTGAACCTTCTGAAGCTTGTGAGAGCATCACATCGTAGGCTACCCCCAATATCCACTTAACAGCCCATTTTGTAGTGTAGCCTCCCTTACCCGTGGTTTAATTTTAACTAATTGCAAGTTCTGTAATGACTTGTTGGCTACAAAGAGGAGCTTTCCTTCTTCTTGTTCTACTGCTGCAGTTGCAACCAATTAACCTCGCCAATTTGTTCCTGTGAACTCTTAATTCTGCTAATCTTTTGTAGAGGGCTGTGTGCATTTGTTAATTGTCTTTTAAAAAGGGCCAGGAAGTGCTGGAGTAACTCGGCAGGTCAAGCAACATCTCTGGAGAACACTTAAAGGTAATGTTTCAGATCGGGATCCTTCTTCTCAGATCGGCTGAGAGGAGCAAGCACTCTACTTTAAAACTTGCTGCTGAAACGAAAAATATTTCTGCAATGTTTTAGTATATTTGTAATGCGCAATAGTTAGAAAAGAAATCTCCAATACTTTATTGATGCATTTCAGTCAGTAATCTTTGTTACCAACATTTCCACTTACCTTCAGCGTTAGATCCACTCTACCCACATCTGTGCACCAGCTTTAGATTGTAGCAATGAACTGAAGTGCTGCTAATAACACGAAGATGCTACAGCCACACGAACAGCAACAGATATGGTGTAGCTGCACTCAGGTGTATTAGGTTTATATGTGGAATAAATATGTTGCTAGGCAGCAAGATACAGCAACGATGTTTAAAATGTCTTGTGCACATCCATTTGTGGTGAGCATTTTCATGTTATTCCAGCATGGGTACAACAGCATCATCTAACTTGCAATTGTAGTCACCTCCGAGTTCTTGCCAGCTCAGACGGTTGACATTTTTGATTCTGAGTAGAAATTATCTCTGTGATTTTATGTTATTCTGCAGAGTAAGAAATGTAACATTCAGTCTACTTGCAGAACACTTTTAACTCACATTTGCTGGTTTGATTGAGCTACAAGAAGTGCGACATGAAGGCATATTTGTGGCACCAAGAAAAGCTGAGGGGACCAAGGTTTCTGCGGATGGATTGCTCGCAAATCTTGATCTAACACGATAACAACTTAATAACCACAGACAAGTCATAAAGCTGTAAACCTCTGGCTCCCGATTAGGTCATGCCATTGCATTACTATTTGCAATAGTCCTACAGACCACCGATAACCAATTAAATGATAATGGTCCATCATTATCTCCTGCAGGTTTCAAGCGTTATGAAAATACTTGCCAAAACAGACTAAAGAAGATGAAGAGGGATTGAGGGATAAGGGAAAGTAGATGGAGTTCTAAAAGCTGAATGTTTAACCTTCCATAATAAACCAGTAAATAATTGCTGGAAAACTCAATAAGTCAGGTAACATTAATGGGGAAAGAAAATCAGAGTTACTGCTTCATGTTGAGGTCTTACCCTCAGAACAGATCACCTATTTATTTTTAGTATAAGAAAATAACTGCAGATGCTGGTACAAATCGAAGGTATTTATTCACAAAATGCTGGAGTAACTCAGCAGGTCCGGCAGCATCTCAGGAGAGAAGGAATGGGTGACGTTTCGGGTCGAGACCCTTCTTTTGAGTACCCTTTTTCTTTTTGAGTACTCAATGTGTCTATGCTTTGAAGCCTACTGTTCTGAGCTATGTCCAGCTCTGGGGAAGCCTTGCCTTGCAACCTGTCACCTTCAGTTTAAATTCCATTTGGAATATTTTGGAGGACCAAGAACCAAGATGGTTTATTGGGCAGTTTCTACAGTAGAACAGTTTTATCATAGGATTGAACCCAAGTATTTGATTTAGACTTGATTGCAATGTATATAATAATTTCAACGATCCGAAGTGCACTTTCAACAGTTGAGATGAATAATTAGATAACCAGGTCAACTTTCATGGTCCTACAGCACAGAAATAGTCAGCTTCAGCCCAACTTGCCCACGTCGACCAAGATGCCCTGTCTACACTAGTCTCAGATGCCCGCATTTGGCCCATATCCCTCGAAACCTTTCTAATCCATGTACTTGTCCAAATATATTTAAATGTTTTAGTAACTGCCTCAACTACCACCTCCGGCAATTCCTTTCATATACTCACCACTCTCTGAGTGAAAGAGAGCCACTCAAGTTTCAATTAAATCTTTCCCCTCTCACGTTAAACTGATGTCCTCTGGTTCGTGAATCCCTTACTCTGGGTCAAAGTCTCTGTGCATCCGTCCTATCTATTCCCTTCATATTTTTATACACCCCAGCCTCACCTCACCCCTCGGCCTCCTGTGCTCCAAGGAATAAAGTCGTAACCTTCCCACCTCTCCCTATAGCTCAGGCCCTCAAATCCTGGCAACATCCTCATAAGTCGTTTTCTCTGCACTCTTTCCTATAGAGGGAATGATAGGTGATGTTTCAAGTCAAGACCCTTCTCCAGTCTAACAGTATACCAACCCAAAATATCACCTACCCATTCCCTCCCGCAGATGCTGCCTGATCTGTTGAGTTATTCCAACACTTTGAGTTTTGCTCAACATTCCAGCATCTGCAGTTCCTTGTGTCTCCATTACATGTTTCCATTTATTACTACATATGCTTCCAATCATTAGTAGAAGGTATGATGGCATTGATGGATCAGGGGTAGAAAAGATGCAGAAACAGAGATTAGTGCGGGGAGTAAGTGAGACTGGAGAAAAGGCTACAGATAGACAGAGGACCAGGCAAAGCAGAGGAATGAAGAACACAAACACAAGGCAGACACGTTCCATTGTGATTATGCAGAGTGTAGATTATTTTTGTTGTGTGTTGCTTTTCAATTATTGTGACACAGGGTGTTGTGATATTGCACGGACTACTTTGTTGTATCACAAGGACTACTTTGTTTGCCTGTGTAGTAATGTGTATATGAGAATGAGGTGATTTGGTGGTCACTCTGGTTCCAGGTGGCCATGGAATAAACAGCCTGGATTTAAGCTCCAGCATTCTAACCTTTTAAACACGTGTACTTGTGGTCCGTCCAGAGTCAAAGGTATAACAGATACCGGACCACGAAGTACAACATGGTAGCTGATAAATAGACACAGTGCTGGAGCAACTCAGCGGGTCAGGCAGCATCTCTGGAGAAAGGGTGCAGTCTGAAGAAGGGTTCCGACCCGAAAAATCACCTGTTCCCTTTCTCCAGAGATGCCGCCTGATCTGCTGAATTGCTCCAGCAGTTTGTGTCTGTATTTGGTACAAACCAGCATCTGCAGTTCCTTCCTACACATTGTGTCCTGCTATGAGATGCTGGATATCCCATTTCACCCATTCTTTAATATTGGTGTCAGTGGTGGAGTGACCATTGCCTATTACCGGGGAGACACAAATGAGGAGACAGAGTGGGAGGCAACAGATAGCAGCATTTTGAATTCCTTGAATTGTTCCAGTTAAACGTAGTTCATGCAAATCTATGTGGCATTTTATAATATATGCCAATAAGCAACTGAGGTGTGAATCATAAATATTTATACCTGAATACACTAGTGATGCACAGTAAGCCTTGACAGATACGTGGACAGATGCATCATGTGTAAATTTAGACTTGTCATGTTCTGACTAGAAGATATTCACCCGAAAATTAGGAATGAGCTGCATTCAAGACAATGGAGGCAACATCAATTATTAGGACATGAACCACCAATTTCACAAACTGAATGAATGATAGTCTAGCTTGTGACTAACGATAAATCAAGTCACATTACATGCAGTAGTAACAGGTCCCCAGAGCACTTGAGAGATTGAGCAGCAAGAGGAAGAATTCAAAGTGACAGCTGATATGTCTATGCCTTCATCAGAGGTACTTATACATGTAGAGGGTAAACTGTACCGGTTGATCAAGTTAGGCGGTGATAGTAAAAGGGACCTTTTAACAATAAACACTTCCATGTTGCCTAAAGTTTGTTTCGGTTCATGTAAAGATGTGCAAGAAACACCAGTGTAGATCTGCCCTACATTTCCCAGTGGTATCATATCAACAACAGAGCAGGGGGTATATAATGAACACTCCAACCTCTCCAGAGAATGAAGCTGATAAAAAGACAGGAAGTCAGAAGGATGCAGTAATTACCAGAAATCAAGAGAGTGACAGAGAAATGGCCGAAATGAGACAATAGAATGATGCTGGAGAACAATGCAAAAACACAAGTGCGTACCACAGCAGCCTGTGAGGGAGGAGACGAGGGAAGAGAGAGAGAGAGAGAGAGAGATGGGAGGCGTTGGGAAAATGAAGATGAACCTAATTGCACAAATTGGATCCAGATGAAGATTTTGTATTCACGAAACATTCCACTTATTCAGAGCACATCTCAGTGAGAGATATGAAAATGTATTTCAACTGGATGCACAATGCAGATTTGCAAAACATTTTCATATCATGTACAATTTAAATGAATTTGCAGCCCCATTCTGAAATTAATTTTGATTCAATCTGCAAACAGGGATCTACACTTCTATAAGGTACGGCGGCATAGATAGTTTTAGGAAGCAACAAGAAAAGGTGTGTCTCGCATATAGATGAGATCATAAGAGCTAGGCAAGTTATTATGTATTCAGTAAGCTCCTCTCCTGCATAAATAGAGGGCCAGACAGACAGGCTAATCTGTGCAAACTAGAAGCAGCATAATTGCTGAAAAGTTATTATTCATAATTTCCTATTTTTAACATGAACATTTAGGGCCACATCAGTAAGTTTGACAGAAATAAGCTATTCACTGTTAGAATGTGAGCACTTAATCATGAAAGACTGACATTCCCAACCATGACAGCCACATTGCTTGAAGTTTCCGTGCATATGAACAAGGTCAGTATCTTCTGGTTCAGACCCACCGTCTGCCTCAAATTGGCCTGTTTATTTAATAACCAAAGTTAACAGATTTTAATTTGAGACAATATGTTCCAGTTGTACAAAAGATTGGCAAGGTCGCACTTAGAGTACTGTGTTCAGTTTTGGTCACCCTGCTATAGGAAAGATGACTTTAAGCTGGAAAGTGTGCGGATGATTTATAAGGATGCTGCCAGGCCTCGACAGCCTGAGGTACAGGGAGAGTTTGGGGGTAGCTAAGACTTTATTCCTTGGAGTGCAGGAGGCTGAGCGGTGATTTTAGACAATAGACAATAGGTGCAGGAGGAGGCCATTCGGCCCTTCGAGCCAGCACCGCCATTCAATGTGATCATGGCTGATCATTCTCAATCAGTACCCCGTTCCTGCCTTCTCCCCATACCCCCTGACTCCGCTATCCTTAAGAGGATTTTGAGAGGTGTATAAAGTTATGAGGAGAATGCACAAAGTTTTTTTTTTCTGGGTTGGGGACCCAAGAACTAATATTAATTATTATTAATATTAATAGGTTTAAGTTGAAAGGGGAAAGATTTAAATAGGAACCTGAGGGGCAACTTTTTCCACAGAGGGTGGTGGATATAGGGAATGTGCTGCCAGCCAAAGTAGTTGAGGCAAGTATAATCACAACATTTAAAAGACAATTGGACAGGTCCATGGATAGGAAACATTCAGGGGGATATGGGTCGAATATGAGCAAATGGGACTAGTTTAGATAGGTCATCTTGGTCGGCATGGACAAAGTTGGCCGAATGGCCTGGTTCCATGCTGTACGACATGATGAAGGAAAGTAACAAGAACTGAAAAAGGGGGAAAAAAAATTAATTGTATCACTGAAGCAGCAACAAAATAAAGTTTATAATTCTACCCAACTATGTTATAAAATAAATGAAGGATCAAAAGGTATAAAGTGGTCTGAGAATTGACACCGCAACAAATCACATTGTAGAGATACAACAGGCCACTGATTCACACAACATTTATTCAAAGTGGTTTTGCTGTAACAGAATTTTGAGTACGATTATCCTGTGAGGTCATTTGAAGAATTATTAAAGATGACACTGTAGCGACCATAGAGAATGGTCCAGGTCGTCGAACCCTCGGATTGGCCAGCGAGGTCACGTGGGAACGCGACCATGGGGATTGGTCCAGGGAGCGACATCGCTGATTGGCCAGCGATGTCATGTGCGCGTTTGGCGCCCGATTTAGTAGTTCGGCGAAGTCTTCAAGGAAGACAGTAAGTTTGTAATGGTTGTCCTTTACCTTGTTGTTTAACTCTGTATTCGAATATTGCGGCTGCAATAAACTTCTTCTACAACCAACAAGTTTCGGACTCGCCATATTGGTGACCCCGACGTGATCTGGACGATCACCGACTGAGCAGGAACCCGACGCCTCGTTGACGATGACCGAGCCGGGCACACCGGAGTCAAGCGCCGGAAGCGTTCATCTTCCGTTGTTTTCGACGCACGCACCGCAAGCTTGGTTTATCCACACCGAGGCTCAATTTCATATAAAGAAGGTGTCGGACGAATCCACGAAGTACTACTACCTCGTCAGCGCTCTATCGCTGGACACAACCAAGCGTGTGATGCGGTTCATCGTGGATCCACCTGCGGAAAACAAGTACGAGGCCATGAAGAAAGTATTACTGCGAACCTTCGGGTTTAATAAGCATGGTGGTGCGGCAAAACTTCTGCACCTACCAGATCTTGGAGACCAACTGCCTTCCGTCCTCATGGCCGAAATGATGATGCTAGCCGGTGAGCATACGGATTGCCCTATGTTCGAACAGGCATTCCGCGAGAAACTTCCCGAGGATGTCCGACTGCTGCTCACGGATTGTTCTTTTAAGGACCCCGAAGCATATGCAGCGAAAGCGGACGCGCTCATAGCGGCAAAAAACAAGGCAAGTGGTTCGATCAACAAAGTCTCGACATCAGTGACCACGCCACAGCGACGGCAAGATGGCGCCACGTCTCCCGCCAATTCTCCGAAAGCCCGCCAAAAAGATCCGCACAAGCGCGGCTGGTGCTATTATCACCTACGATGGGGTAACGAATCCCGCAACTGCCGTTTGCCTTGTACCTTCGCGGGAAATGCCTCGGCCGATCGTACATAGGGGCAGTTACGATTGGCCAGAACCGGCGCCTCTATGTCCATGATCGATTCACGGACACAGAATTTTTGGTAGACACGGGAGCCATCGTCAGCATAGTGCCGCCGACCGACCTCGAAACCAGATCGGGTAAGACAGGTCCCACCCTCATCGCGGTTAATGGCAGCCCAATTCGCACTTTCGGTACACGGAAGATGTCCCTTGTGTTAGGCCTCCGCACGTACGAATGGCCATTCATCATAGCCGACGTCAAACAAGCGATCCTGGGCGCAGATTTTCTCTGGGCTTTTTCACTGGTTCCTGATGTCCGCGGTAACGACCTCCGCCCCTCCGCCGAAGATGAGCACGTCGCTCCGACAATCGCCTCCTCGCCCAGCCCTACTGTCCAGGCCGTCGTCGCGGCCCCCGACTCGTATGCTGCGATTCTGGCAGAGTTTCCGGAGCTGCTCGTCCAACGTTTTGACACGCCTTCGGCTAAGCACGGTGTGGTCCATCACATCCGCACCGAAGGCCCTCCCGTTTTCGCTCGGGCCAGGAGACTACCGCCAGACAAACTGGTGGTGGCAAGGGCGGAGTTCAGGAAAATGGAGGAAATGGGAATTGTCCGTCAGTCTGACAGCCCGTGGGCCTCGCCGTTACACATGGTCTCCAAGGCATCTGGGGGGTGGAGACCATGTGGCGATTATCGGCGTCTCAATGCTGTCACCACGGCTGATCGCTACCCCATACCGCACCTACAGGATTTTTCATCTGGGCTGGAAGGAGCGGTGGTGTTTTCCAAAATCGATTTGGTGCGAGGATACCATCAGATTCCGGTGCGACCGGAGGACATACAGAAAACTGCAACAATTACTCCGTTCGGGTTGTTTGAATGGTTGCGTATGCCTTTCGGTTTAAAGAACGCGGCACAGGCTTTCCAGCGGCTGATGGACCGCGTGGGCCGGGGTTTACCGTTTGTGTTTATTTATTTAGACGACATCCTGGTCGCCAGCCCCTCCGTGCAGGAACACCAGGCCCATTTGCGGACCGTGTTCCAGCGGCTCCAAGACCACGGGCTCATAATCCAACCCTCCAAATGTCAATTCGGCCTTCCTGCTCTTGATTTTCTAGGGCACAGAATTACCCCTGCCGGCGCCTCCCCTTTGCCCGAAAAGGTGGAGGCTATCCGGGCATTTCCTAGGCCCACCACAGTAAAAGGGCTACAGGAGTTCGTAGGCATGGTTAATTTCTACCATAGGTTCGTTCCGGCAGCTGCGCGAGTCATGCGCCCACTCTTCCAATGCCTTGCAGGGAATCCGGTAGAGTTGTTGTGGTCCCCGACCGCTGAGTCGGCTTTTACAGCAGCTAAGGCAGCCTTGGCAGACGCCACCATGTTGGTCCATCCGAGCCCCTCCGCCCCCACGGCCCTGACGGTTGACGCCTCTGACGTGGCGGTGGGCGGGGTTCTGGAGCAGCAGGTCGGTGGCCGTTGGCAGCCTTTAGCGTTTTTCAGCCGGCAACTAAATTCGGCCGAGCTGAAGTATAGCGCATTTGACCGAGAGCTTCTGGCTCTCTATTTAGCTGTTCGTCATTTCAGGTACTTCCTCGAGGGCCGCCCATTTGTGGCATTTACGGACCACAAGCCATTAACATTTGCTTTTTTGAAATTGTCTGACCCATGGTCGGCCCGCCAGCAGCTGCATCTGACTGCTATCTCCGAATTTACCACCGATGTCCGTCATGTCGCGGGTAAGCTTAATGCCGTTGCTGACGCCCTGTCTAGACCTGCTTTTCCCCCTATTTCGGCGGTGGACTGCGAGGTGGATCCCCAGGAGCTTGCGGAGGCACAGCTCCTAGCGGATACCGTTTCGACTTACCGGTCCACCACTTCGGGATTGAAGTTGGCCCAGGTAGCTTGTGGGTCGGAGGGCACGAAAGTCTGGTGCGATGTTTCTCTTCCCCGTCCCAGGCCGGTAGTACCGCCCTCCCTTCAGCGCCGGGTTTTCGATGCCATTCATGGGCTGGCGCACCCGTCTATCCGCTCCACCTCTGCCTTGGTAGCAGCGAGGTTTGTCTGGCATGGCCTGCGGAAACAGGTAGCGGGGTGGGCACGTTCCTGCGTGCCCTGTCAGACCGCTAAAGTCCAGCGCCACGTCCAGCCCCCCGTACAGGATTTTGAGGTCCCGGCTGTTCGTTTTTTCCACATCCACGTGGATTTGGTCGGGCCTTTACCTTCCTCCCGGGGCTACACCCACCTCCTCACGGTGGTGGATCGGTTCACCCGGTGGCCAGAGGCTTTCCCATTGTTTGATATTTCGTCCGCGTCTTGTGCTAGGGCTTTGGCCCTTCATTGGGTAGCTCGTTTCGGGGTCCCGGCAGTTATTACCACTGACAGAGGGCCACAGTTCACTTCGTCCCTCTGGGCCGCGCTGGCAGAACTGTACGGGTCCAAGTTACAACCCACGACTGCTTATCACCCCCAGGCAAATGGACTCGTAGAAAGGTTCCACCGCCAACTTAAGGCGTCCCTCAGTGCAAGGCTTGAAGGCCCGGACTGGGTAGACCAACTCCCTTGGGTTCTTTTGGGCATCCGGACTGCTCCTAAGCTAGATCTCGGTGCGTCGTCCGCAGAGCTAGTATATGGCTCGACACTTCGAGTACCCGGAGATCTGTTTCCTGACCCTTCAGACCAGCTGCCTACCGTCCCATCAGTGTTAGCATCTCTCCGGGAACGGGTGGGCTCCCTGGCTCCAGTTCCGACTTCACGTCATGGGTGTCCCATGGTACATGAACCGTCTTCCCTGAAGGACTGTGAGTTTGTTTTTTTGCGTAAAGATGCCCATCGCGCCCCGTTGCAGAGGGTCTATCAAGGGCCGTTCCGGGTTTTGCGTAAGGGAACGGCTACCTTCACCTTAGACATGTGCGGCAAGAGTGAGCTCGTCTCGGTGTCCCGGCTCAAACCTGCCCATTTGGATCCGGATCAACCAGTCCTGGTCGGTCAAACCCCTAGGAGAGGCCGACCTCCGTTAGTTCCACTCAGTCCAGGACCCCCCGTTCCGACAGTTCCTCCAGGACCCCCCGTTCCGGCAGTTCCTCCTGGACCCCCCGTTCCGGTAGTTCCTCCAGAACCTCCCGTCCCGGCTGTTCCGCCAAGTCCGGAACCTCCGGCTCCTGTGGTTCAGGCTGTCCCTCTCCGTACCCGTTATGGTCGCGAAATCCGGCTCCCTGTTAGGTTCCGCACCTCGGGTTCTGGGGGGGGTCATGTAGCGACCATAGAGAATGGTCCAGGTCGTCGAACCCTCGGATTGGCCAGCGAGGTCACGTGGGAACTCGACCATGGGGATTGGTCCAGGGAGCGACATCGCTGATTGGCCAGCGATGTCATGTGCGCGTTTGGCGCCCGATTTAGTAGTTCGGCGAAGTCTTCAAGGAAGACAGTAAGTTTGTAATGGTTGTCCTTTACCTTGTTGTTTAACTCTGTATTCGAATATTGCGGCTGCAATAAACTTCTTCTACAACCAACAAGTTTCGGACTCGCCATAACACCACCCAGAGAAAGAAAAAGCAGTTTCACATTGTTTATGACCTGCACCTTGTTCTTTTATCAAAGTCTCTTTGAACACTCCGAGGATTAATGGTTAAATGCAAATTAAATAAGGTGAGGTGGGAACCAAAAGTTTACTGCCTCTGCTTCAGGAGTGAGGAGGGTAACTCCAGTCTGTCAAGCTCAAATCACTGTGAACAGTCTGTCGAACACAAACATGTTAAGACATTATGGAAATTAAACTGCAGACATCTGTTGACGCCCACTTTGACATACAGCAACTATTATTCATTCCGAAGTCACACCTGCACTACTTGACTTCCCTGGGAAAAGAAAGAGGGAGGAACGGCAGAGCAAATCTAGTGTGACAAATTGCTTCCTAAATTACAGATACCGAGTCAAACATCTTCCGCTACACTATTAATTCGAATCAATCAACAGAGATTAAGATTAATGACAGTCATAGGTCTGCCAAAAGGATGCTAATACAATATCAAATGAGTCAAGGCAGATCTGGCTCAAGTCTGAAGTTGCCCGTGACATAAAGCGGAGATACAGGTAAAAAAATGTTTTTAAAAAGGAGACAATTACTGCAGAGCATCTTGGGACTGTTGCAAAGATGCTGTAAGGAGAAGGATTTAAGCCACCCATTCGAACATCTCATTGTCAAGTCCTTCAATTATATTGGGCAAGGGGTGGGAGCTGCTTTATGTCCTCGTCGTCCACCCTGGGTAGTTCTACGGAACTGGCAACATTTGCAGCAATGCATTAACTAGAATACTCTGAAGCACCTATTGCCACTTTTGATTGTTGCAGTTGCCATACGAAAGAAGAATATTGGGCATGCAAAATTATTGTGTGGATGTGAGCTATAGTAGGATGAAGCTGTGGAATGTGTAAAATCATTAGATATCTGTACAGCCAGACAGAACGAAAGGGTAGCACTCCTCTCACTGGCATGCCGACTCACAGGCATCCCGTTAGTGCGGTGAATTGTGCTAACGTTTTTTCCTCCCCTGTGCTGAAACCACGTTACACAGCTGACCTCGCTCACAGGAAATTAGTACTGAGTCCCATGTGCTATTGATATTTGCCACACCAAAAATGCTGTGGGAAGGGATGCAGTCAGCTGAATCTAACATAATCCAATATCAACTCTCACTTTTGACATTTTTAAATGTTAAATATTAAATTGAGAAAATGTCTCGACTTCCACTTGTGACAGTCTCATTTTTAAAAGATCACTATTTTGTTAGTTTTCCCTCATGTTCACGCATTCTCAGCCACTCTCAAATTCATGTCTGCACAGCTCTGTAGATGGAAATTAAGGGAGGTGTGTTATCGTAAGCCTAGGTGAGCCAACCTTTGATTTTCACAGAGCCTCTGAGCCAACAACCAAGCTTCCCCTCAACACCTGTTGGAGCCTTTTTGGAGCGGTTGTGTTGGGAGCGGCCATTGGTTGAGTTCCAAGGGCTGCATTGGAATGGTCAGTGCTGAGGCTTTGTCTCGAGAGGCTTCAGCGAGGAAGATGACCAATGGAATGGTAAGATAAGGTAACGTCCTTTCGACTTTCCTCTAATCAAGTTGGGGTGTCATGTTACAGCTGTACAAGTCGATGGCCACGTTTGGAGTACTGTGAATATAGACAAGAAATGCTGGAGTAACTC